>NW_027530190.1:1065598-1212244 GCF_008692635.1 Crocuta crocuta | reverse complement strand
GGGAAAAAAAAAAAAAAAAAAAAAAAAAAAACTTTTGAAGGTCTTTACTTTTTAGATTTCCAGAAGGAATTTTGAAGTAGAACCCATGAAAAATCACAGCCCTGAAAAACATGGTTCATTTGCTCTAATTGTTCCTGACTAAAAACAAGCAAACTCATTTTCTCATCTATGGTCCTTCTATTCTTTCAACTCATTAAGTAATTTAATTGAAAAGCCGTTAAAGTTGAACCAAATTCTCAGGTAACCACCATCTTTCCTTTGCACCTTTTAAATGTCTGTTCATTTTCTCTCACTCTGAGGGATTTTTCAAGGGACTAATGGTTTTAATTCAGTCCAGAATCTATTTTATCCCATATTTTGTTTGGCTGAATGGTTCTTGTGGTGAAAAAGGAGCATATTTGCTGAGAAATGAGACTTCGAGGCAAACTGAGGAAAGAGGACTATTAAGTCAGGAAAAGAGGCAGATTGTCCAAGGGTGTCGTTCAGTACTGATATCTGTATGGAGCAGCCGCTTTATCTGGCTTTCTTCTCTGCTACTCAGAGTAACTAAGACCATACTGCAATTCATTTGAAGGGAAAAGTGAATTAAAAATGGAAAAGAAGCAGATACGTGCGTCTGACAGTTGGTTTTGACTCCCACCCACTGAGAGAGTAGAGTTTATTGTTTCAGTTGATGCCTGGGTTTTGGTGATATATTGTTTGTTGCTGTTATTTTTAAAGCTATTCAGTCACTTTATTTTGAGAGATGGGTGTGAGAAAAACTCTTTATTTTCCTTTGAAACTAGTCTATGTCTTAATCTACCAGTAACAGCAACTGTTCAATGTCAGTCACTTTCTAAGCCCTGTGTGTGAATGAAATCTCAAGAGACTTGCCCAATAAGCCTAAGGTAATGGAAGTTATTTATGTGCCAGAGGCACTGTGCTCCTTTTTTTACACATCAGTGTGTTTATTACTAAACACACACACACACACACACACACACACACACACAATGAGAAAACATACTCTCAGCTTTTAAGGAGACAGTGCTATAAAATATGTCATGCCTATAATAATTATGGTTATAATTGGAATTTCTCCACATTATCTCTTATTTTTTATTGCCTTGATTGAGAGGTCTTGAAAACAAGAATCTTTGTTTCATTGTATTATCCAGTCAGAGCATCTTAAAGCTCTCCTCTGAGAAATAATCTTTTAAAGTTATGTTGCAGGGGTGGCTGGGTGGCTCAGTCAGTTAAGCATCCAACTCTTGATTTTGGCTTAGGTCATGGTCTCACAGTTCATGGGTCCAAGCCCTGCATTGGGCTCCATGCTGACAGTGTGGAGCCTGCTTGGATTCTTGTTCTCCCTCTGTCTGCCCCTCCCCCGCTTACACTGTCTCTCTCTCTCTCTCTCAAAATAAATAAAATCTTAACTAAATAGATAAATAAAGTCAGATTGCAGGACATGGAGTTGTCCTGATAAGACAGAGACAAGACTTGACGTGTTCATGGACTGGGTTGACAAGAATAGGAACTGGGAAATAATATCACCTTAGGACTCCTGAACAAGCACTGCTATGTCCTATGCCTCATTTCTACTAATTAGCCAAAAATCTTTTGGAATACTCATTGGACAGTAACGTGCATGTAAGGTAGTCTAAGATAGTCGTGACATTCTCATTAACCTTGACCCATTTTAGAACTCGGAAGTCCTACTTGATTTAATACTTCATTCAAGCGCTCTCGTATGCACAAGAGTAAACTTCACATACCAATGGCCATGTCTCCTATAGCCCTGTCTCTTGGAATTTCTAGTGATGTTTTAAGATTAAAGCCAGGACACTGCATAAAACATCTTAGATGCTTCAGCTGATGTTCTTTTTCCAAAGAGGGTTTACTCTTTCTTCACCAAGTGAATAGAATAGGAGCTGATTACTCAGGTCATGCCTCATACCCATTAAATAAAAATGTGTATGGAGGCCAGAGTACTTTTTAAGAATCCCCAGGTGATTCTAATATGCAACAAAGTTGGGGAACCACTGTTATAGCCTGGCATGTTCACCAAGGACTTGCCCCTAGTCCTTGTCTTCTCAGCTCTTAAGACTGAACCCTCATCCATGTTGTCTCTCTCTGACAAGACTATCAATGATCCCATTCAACCCTTGAAGACATTCTGTTTTATTTCTTTAGCCATGCCTGTCTCAAGCATCTTCAGAATACAGTAGATGTTTGGAGGGAAAAGCAGGTTATATTTCAGATTCCACTCTCCACCCTTCCCATTTGATCAGGATTGTGGCCTCCAAGTCTCTTAACACTGCATCGACCCCATGAGCTGGACAACTGGTTTCTTTGCCCCAGAAGCTTCTCCTCACACAAACAAAATCCATGTTTTCAGCCTTATGTCTCTTTCCCAAAACAGTGTATGTCCCAGAAAAAAAGCAGCAGAGTATCTGTCCACCTCTCCGTGATCTGCTGCCCCCACCCTCATGGAATCTCAGCCTCTCTAGTTTCATCATCAACCTTGTGCCTCTCAAATACGTTTATACCTGGTTTTGAAAATCTAATTTTCTCCTTGTTCTGAGTGAGCATCAGTCTTCCATAAACTACTTCATTATACCCAGAAGTAGAAGTCTGATTTCTTTTAAAATATATTACTTAATCACATTCATGATTAACAATATCTTGTGCCCCGATCCATACTCAGATACTAATTGACTTAAACATTATTTCTTAATCACCTACTACATGTCAGGTGTTAGAGACAGGGCAGTAACTAAAACAAACACAGCTCCTGCCTCTGTTCAACCAACACCCCAATATAAGAGAAATAAGCAAATAATGCCAGGTGGTTAACTAAATGCCGTGAAGAAACATAAAGCAGGGTAAGGGGACAAGGAACAGGAAGGGAGCTCTTGTTTAAAAGGCTGGCCCGGGAATGCGAAATGGTACACTGGAGACCTGAATAAAGTCAGAGATGAAACCTCGTGGAGTATCTTCCATAAATGTACTCTAGATATAGGAACAGCAAATGCAAAGACCCTGAGAAGGGAACATTCCTGGAATGTTTAAGAAATAGCCAAGAGAATAGCAGGACTAGATTAAAGGGAAGGGTGGTGGAAAATCATCTCAGTTTCTTTTTTCTCTACTATTTCTCATGCCATATCTTGTTCCTTACTTAAGGATCCTAATGGGAAGGAGAACACCATTGTCTTTAAGATTCAATTTTTTATGTGCTGAAGGTCTTCACAGTCATTCTTTTGAGACCATGGCCTACTATGATGTACTGGGGCCTGCACCCTCCACAGGTGAGATTTATTTGTTTTGTTTCACAGGAAGTCTTAAAATGGCTGCTTATTCAACATGTATTTATAGAGGACTGAGGACATCCAGACACAGCAGTGAAGTAGGCGTGGGGAACCAGGCTGCTTGTCGTAGTGAAACATGTAGTGTTATTAGGAGACTTTTTTTTCCCTGTGGCACGTAAACACCATGCATCTGTCTGTCACCAGTTTTTAATTTAAAAAGTGGGATCAAGTATTAACTATTTGTCCAGGATAGTGGAGTAGAGAAAGAGCATGAAAGAAGTATGGACGTGGCCTGCAAAGAGCTGCTTCTTATAGCAGGAATCCTTACGTGAGCCCAAGATGGGTTTGCACCAGGATTCAGCCACAATCTGGCTGACCCAGGAGGGGAACTGATGGATTGAGAACATAAATTTGTTCCAAACTCAACAAATCAGTGTTGCAGAGAGGTGCTTAATACTCAGCACTGGTGGACTCATGCCTGTCTCTTGGAGAAAGAGTTAAAAAAAAAAAAAAAACTGAGGGAAAACAAACAGAGCTGTTTTCCTGGATGTTCGCTGTGGCAGCCAGAGCCCAAGTCAGCACAGCTTTGAAGCCTGAATCGTAGAATGCAGCTCTGGGATTATTGTGTGAGTGGCAAAGGGGTCCAGAGGACCTGAGCACCCAGGGAGTCACCCTCATTATTACCCAGGAAGATGCAAGAACAGGCCTCTCTCCTTGAGGGTCTTGCTTCCCTGGTACTGGCCAGAGCAAATGGCACAAAAGATCAAGAGAAGATGATAATGGCAAATACCATGTGGTATAGAAAGAAAGAGTCTACAAGCATGTGTGAGATAGTCCATGGAGGTATTTTAAATAGGGGAGGAATTTGAGAAAACTCCTTAAAGAAATGGGAAGTGAAAAGGACAAAGTCATAGAATGACATTGTTATGGCCACTGTGATGTTGTTTTTATCCCTAGGATGTGGTACCTGAAATGAGATACGAAATATAAAACTTAGTCATACTTACAAAAGGAGAATAAAAGTATCTGCATTAGGGAAGAGGATGAAGGCCCCATCATCAGTTCCTCAAAATCCACATGTTGAAAGCCTAACCCTCAATGTGATGGTGTTATGAGGAGGAGCCTTTGGGAGTTAATCAGGTTTGGATGAGGTCATAGGGAATGAACCCCATGATGGGATTAGTGCCCTTAGAGGAAGAGAAGGAGATACCAGAACTTCCTCTCTGGGCCATGTGAGGCTACAGCAGCAAGGTAGCCAATGGCAAGCCAGGAAGAGGCCTATCACTAGAAACCAAATCTACTGGCACCTTGATCTTGGACTTCCTAGCCTCCAGAACTGTGAAAAAATAAATTTCTGTTTTTTAAGCCACCTAGTCTGTGATATTTTGTTATAGTAGCCCAAGCAGAGGCCCAGATGACTAAATGATTTATGTAGATGTAAATATATTTTCCAGAGAACTTGGCTGTTGAGTGTAGGTGTCTGTTTGACTTAAACCATTTATCTATATATTCCCTTTGTGTCAATAGGTGGAAATAAAAGTACTGTAGTGAATCGTGAGCCAGTATGTGAGCAGTGATCCTCCTGTAGCTTACAAGGACATATTAAATATTGTCACTGATCTATTCATTTATTTGTCACATTCAACCATTATCTGTGGAATATCTACCATGTGCTATTAAATACTTACAATGAGTTAGACAGGGGATCAAGATTGTTGTTCTTTTGGATTCACATTTTGTAGAGGAGAGATTCCTAACTTTGAAATATCTGTTTTTCCCTAAAGCACCAGGCTCTCTCCTATATCTATGTCTTTGTACATTGTTTCCACTGATACACTTTTTTTTAAGTTTATTTAAGTAATCTCTATACCCAACATGGGGCTGGAACTCACAGCCCTGATATCAGGAGTCACGTGCTCTCCCGACTGAGCCAGCCAGGCGCCCCCACTGATACACTTTTCTTAACCTGCCCCATCCTACACTCTGCCTTCAAGTTTCTGCTTACCCTTCAAGACTCTGGCTCAACTTTCTTCTCTAACCCTTCGTAAACCTGCCTCTTCTGCTTTCCCACAGAATCCTTCCTGTATCACTGCCGCAGCATGATTCTCTTGTACTGTCACTGTGTACAGGTTTTGGTTTCCCACATTGTTTTGAGCTCCGTGAGCATAAGATTTGTCTTTGTGCCTGGCACTGTATTATTCAATAACTATTTACGGAACAAAAGGAATGATTGAACGTAATATTGGTCCTACCAATATCCAGACTCCAAAGGAACAGGTTGACTTTCTGAGCTAGTTCTTTTACGTATCAGCACTGTTGGGCTGCTCATATTAAAATTCTCTTCTGTTGTGCTATATTTTGTTAACACTTGTGCACTGCATGCCTGCCATGGTCTAGGAACTGTGTTAGCACTGGGCACAAACATGAGTAGGATGTGATGGAGTTTCTAGTCTGGAGGGGGAAACAGACACATACATAGGTTATTTTATTTTGTGTTGTTTGTTTATTTATTTTGAGAGAGAGACAGAGAGAGAGAGAGCAGGCATAAATGAGCTAGGGAGGAGCAGAGGGGTGGGGGGGGTAGAGAGAATCCCAAGCAGGCTCTGCACTGCCAGTGCAGAGCTGGATGCAGGGCTTGATCTCATGAACTGTGAGATTGCCCTAAGCCGAAATCAAGAATTGAATGCTTGACCAAGTGAGCTACCCAGGTGCCCCGTAAATAGGTCATTTTAATATGACATCATATGTAATAATACCAAAGTATAGGGAAGTCTGAAATAAGATAGGTTAATAGGAAAGGGATAGTCACATCTTGGTCTATACTGCAGTGTTAGTAAGTTTTCTTGACTCTGATTATCTTACTGATCCTGTAAGACTTGTTTAAAGTGCTGTGATTTATCTAGCACTTATGGTACGCCATACATAATTCTCATTGCCCTAAAGTTAATCCGATTAAATGAATCTCATTTGGTTTGCACAAAACAAACAAACAAACAAACAAACAAAGCACTAACTAAAATTACAACACTCTCTCCAGTTTGGATATTAAAAAAATTGAGCCTTAGAAAACTTAACCAAACTACTAACAGTTATGTAACCAGTATGTGCAAGGGCTGGGATGTAAATCCAGGTCCTTCAGATGGTCTAGGTCCTGTGTAGACTGATACAACATCACAGTTCTATAATGGGGAGAGTATACTGGGCTTGAAGCCAAATGCCAGATCTATTTCATATTATCTATGAGACCTTAGGTAAGTCATGGAAATCTCAAACCTCATTTTTTTTAATCTAAAAAAACAGTGATATTGCAAGAATTAAAATATGAGATTTAGTTTGAACTCATGTAGCAAAATGCTTAGCTCAATGAATATTTAAAAAGGGGTAATTCTGTCTCCTTACTTCTTACCATAGGCTCATGAAACTTTTGTATTGGTGCAAATTAATTCTTTCTCTTGTGTGCAGACTTCAAAAGCACAATTGTTAGCCAACAACAACTCCTCACAAATGGTCTTGAGGATTTGAGGCTGTGTCAGTAGCTCTGGAGCTAAAATGTCTCCCAGAAGAGAGAAACATATTTTTACACTGGTTTCTAAGTCCCCAAAGTTCTTGAGCACAGCTGTGTGAAATGAATTGAAAAAGCCTGAAATTGTTATGTAACCTTGCTTCTCTCCACTGATGATGGTGAGTGGATTTTATAGTACAACAACAATCCGGCAATTCAGACAAGTCTTAGGATTCCAAGGAATTTTAGTGGGCAACTAAATGTTGCTAATAATTGTTAGAGAAAGACTCAGATGATTGTATCAAATCTTCATGAGCATCTTGAGGTTATTCCCTGCACACCTTACATATGTGCTAAACAATTAATAGTGTGCCTCTGTGCTGCAGGGCAGCCCAGAGCCTTGAGATCTGATGCGACCATGATTGACAACATTCCTGCTCCAGATGTGATTCTCAGATCAGGACTATCAGAGTCACTTGGGAACTTGCTAGAAATACAGAGTCTTGGGCTCCATCCCAGACCTACTAAATAAGAAATTGCATTTCAAAAGATCCCCCCATGATTCTGTACTCATTAAAGTCTAAGAACCATTGAATTAGCCACCAATTAGGAAGCATTTGGGCTCAGATCTAACCTATACTAGAAGATGGTAGGGTGACAATAGATGGTTTAACTTCTGGGCCATGCTGACTTTGAGCCACCTACTTAACCTCTCTGACTCTCTTCCTTCTTTGCAAGCTGGAAAGAATAATAGTTCTATATTTCAGGGATGCTAAGGAGTAAGTGTGTTAATGACTATAAAACACTTAGAATGGTATTTGATTCAAGGAGAGCTAAGTATTCTTGTATTACAAATAATGGTGATGATGTGATATGATAAACTAAAGCTTCATAAACTCACCTATGTCACAAAGAGTAGAAACAAAAAACCATAAGCAACAAAAATAAGTTAGGAACCACAAATTTGGGTTCCTGTCAGTGAAGATCTTTGAAGGAGAGGAAATGTTCATATACTAGTGGCTTTGAGGAGATAATTCCAGGGTCAGCTGTGACATCTTATCAGATAAATAGAATAGGTCATCAAATATCTGGCACACTTATTGAATACCAAAATTTGAGTTAAATTATTGTTTGTTTTATCTTTTGTTATAAATCTGAGCATCTAGCCAAATCTGATTGCTAAAAAAGGCAGAGAGAGGCTCTGAGTAAAACTGAAAGGTATTCTTAGTAGTTCTAATGACAATTGCCTGGCAAGTTTGGGACTAGAATATATTTGTTATAATACACCTTTATAAGAATATTTGCCATATATAACTCTATTCATTTGCTTATATTTATAATAGTAATTTGATATTACTCTTTACCCTGTTGATAATCAATCTACTATTATATCTCTGATTTGGCCATAAACAACTGAACCAGGAAAAAAGACATGCTTGAAATTAGGAATCCAGATAAAGGCAATAAGTATTTTACTTTAGGTAAAATGGATTTTATAACTAAAATAATGTTAGTGGCCAATTAACTTTAAATATGTATTGTAGATGTGAAATTTGCCATGATTAACGAGTATGACATTATGTGCAATTTAGTTGGGCAGATGGATAGGTATGTATGAAGGCTGTCTAAAATAAATTCATATTAGAATTTCTAATTGTTTTGAATTAGGAAAATTTAAATAGATTATGATAAAAGATACTACATAAAGAGAGAATAAGCATGACCTGAATAGACATTTTATAAGATTGTAATATTAAGCTATTGATGGTCATTCCTGCCATTTCATCTAGTTATCCTCCCTCATTAGTGTATCACTAACTGAAGTGGACTGTTTGTTTTAAATCTGACCCAAATACATCTTTAAAATCATCTCTACCTTTATAAATATAATTAATTCCCTCATGTCCAGGTGGTAGAATCTCTTCTGCAAGTATATATACAAATAAGAACAATTTAGATATTGAACAAGGGGGATTATATAAGTTATTGTTCAGAGAGCCCGATGACATTTAGTTTTATATGTAGATGATATTTGCATATGGTAATGAAATCTGCTTCTGGGAAATAAACTTCCTCTGTGAATAGACAGAAAATTTGCCTCATCAGATTTTCTTGTACCAAAGTTTGCTCAATTTGAACTGCTCAGGCATAATGATATTGAAGCTCTTTCTTTTAATTACTTGGGTAAACTGGACTAACTTCCCAAAAAGAAAAAGAAAAAAATGTTCATTTTTAAACGATCAAGATCTAATAACTCAGAGAAACATAGTTCATTTGTAGTGGGGAAACCAAAGAGGGAGCAAATTCTCACAATGGTCTTTGTTTCTTGGTGTTAACAGATTTAAAACTTGACCTTTACCGCAAACTGTACCTATGTGATGACAGTGACGTGGCACAGCTGTGTGCCTTGGCCCTCTTGCCGTATCAAGTGGATTTTGTCAAGGCATCTGCTGTGAGGGTGAAGGAGCTCATTCGTTTAATGATACATTGGTTCAAGACATCATTTGCCAAGTCCACCGAGGAAAATAAGTATGTAACCAGCACATGGATACCATGTGAGCCTTTCTCTTTTCATATCCCTTTCCTTTATACTTCCAGGCCCCACCTCTTTCTTTGGTAGGCAGAGGAGAAAGAAATATATGGAGAGAGAAAGAGAGAGAGAGAGAGAAAGAGAAGAAGAAAAAGGAGGAGAAGGAGGAGGAGGAGAAAAGGGCTGTCTAGAATATGGAAGATCTGTATTATATTATTCCAAAACAACATAATGGTTTTGTAGGAACCAAAGAATAGAACCAAAAATATTCAGTGGCATAACCAGAGGGATTGGTGAGAAGAAGGAAGGCATGGGAAAAAGAAAAGGGAAACTACCAGCACAAATTGAATGGGATGCTTCCTATTTGAGCTTCAGGTGTCCCCTCTGCTGTAGCTAATTCTATCAGAGCAGGGAGATCCTCAAAAGTTATGTGCATGTTCTTGATTCTTTACTTCCATTTTCTAGGAATAAGCTCTAACGTATAATGATGGGAGATGAGGGAGACTCAGTGACTGGTTTGAGTATTTTAAGATAAATTTTGATAGATTAGATAGATAGATTATATTTGTATGAATTCTACATTTGGCAGATAGAGCAGAGACAGGAGATCTACTATAACATATTTATATATGACCATTTTCTACCAGGAGTATGTCTTCTTTGTCTTTGTACAGTTACTAAAAATCTTGACTTGCTCATCTGAATCACCCACTGTTTACTCTTTGCATATTTTTATGTTTACCATTGAAAACATTAGTCACTTTGTAAAAACATGTATTATTTCTATATAAGTACTTCCTGTAGCTAAACATCTCTATATAGTTTATATGTTTTTTCTCATTTGGTTGAGTAAAAATTTATTATTAAAAATAGAAGAACAGAAGACCAAGAAAGAAATTTTCTTGCCTGAGTAGATCCTTGGTCAGGTGATAGGCCTGGTTTTGAAATCTAACTCTGGGTTTTTGTTGTTGTTGTTTTGTTTTGTCTTTTTGTTTTTGTTTTTTTTTTAATAGAGAGCATTTATAGATCTGTAAAAAGAAGCTTATCTATTAGCGTAGCAGAACAATAATTCTAAGACTTAAAAAGGTGCAATTGTGGGAGAAATTTGACCACATATGTTATAATATGCTAATTTTTTTCTATTTTGGGAAAGTAATCTGGTAATGTTGTATTAAATATTTATTATGTGTTAAGGATTTTAAATATTCAAACCATTTGTCAAGGTAATTTCCTTATATAAAAAATATATATCGTGACTGTAAAAAGTAAAATAAAAAAAGTTTATTTATTACTTGGTTTCAAAAAAGAGTAGAGGTCATTTATATTAAAAATATGTCTAAACAAGTATTAAAAATAAAGATTTTAAGAAAACAGATGATAAATACTTAGAGAACTAACCTTGGAGAAAATAAATCATGTATAAAAAAGTAATTTCTGTAAATATGTTCAGAATCGTTCTACTTAAGAGCATGAACAACAGAAATGCCCCTGAAGAACAAATAAGCTTGCCCACAAATATGATGAAATACAAATTCAAGACAAATTTGGGAAGCATGGTAATTAATACGCGGAAGGAGTTACATGAAATAACATTAAAAGGCTAAAATAGAACACAGAATAAATAGTATGAACATATATCAGAAGTATGTAAGTACATATGTAAATGTGCGGGAAAATAGTTTAATGTTTATTAAGTCTTTTCCCCCCTAAATTTACTCTCATAACATATGAGGAGCATCTTCTGCCTGAGTGGTTTTCAACCATGACTTCCTTTTGGCACATGGCAGTACCAGCTGGTTCAAGTGGAGATGGATTTGAAGTCTGGTGTTTGTTGCTGTCAACGCCTTAGGGAGTATTATAAGAACTAAATTATTGATAGGCCAAAATCTGGTTTGCTATTTCATTACCAGGACAAAAAAAATAAATAAACTGTTTCCTTTTCGTTTTTCCTATTTCCTTTGCTGTAATAAAAATATTACTGTAATAGGGGCGCCTGGGTGGCTTAGTCGGTTAAGCGTCCGACTTTCGCTTAGGTCATGATCTCGCGGTTCGTGGGTTCGAGCCCCGCGTCGGGCTCTGTGCTGACTGCCAGCTCAGAGCCTGGAGCCTGTTTCAGTCTGTGACTCCCTCTCACTCTGACCCTCCCTTGCTCACGCTGTCTCTCTCTCTCTCTCCTAGAAATAAATAAAACATTAAAAAATTTAAAAATAAATAAATAAATAAATAAAAATAAAATAAAAATATTACTGTAATAAAAAGATATCAACCAACATGGAATCCTGACGCTATCTGATTGTTTTTTTCTCCAATGAGTTTGTTTATAACCCTCAGCTTTAATTTTTATTTTATTTTCCCCTGATGTGCATACACTGTAATTTAAAAGACTGATGTAAAAAATTTCCCTTCTTTACCCAAAATTCCCACATCCCTAACAATGTTTAGGGAATATTCTGCCAGATTTGATTTTTACATATGCTTAATTTTTTAAAAACAAAGAACAAATGGGTTTGTAGTTTATATATCACTATGAAAATTGTTTTTCATTTAATATATATTATATCTTTTTATAGCTATCTAGAGATCTACCTTCCTTTAATGACTGCAGAGCACAGATCCCTGCTGTCTAAGACCAATATAATGTGAGGCTCAAATACAAGCCACATATGCAATATTAGATATTCTAGTACCCACGTTAAAAAGGTAAAAAGTAAGGGTGCTTGAGTGGCTGAGTTGGTTAAGCATCGGACTGGCTTGGGTCATGATCTCGTGGTTTGTGAGTTTGAGCCCCAAGTCAAGTGCTAACAGCTCAGAGTCTTAAGCCTGCTTTGGATTCTGTGTCTCCCTCTTTCTCTGCCCCTCCTTCACTCATGCTCTGTATTTCTCTATCTCTCTAAAATAATCATTAAAGAAATAAAATGTAAAAAGTAGTAATGAGGTTAATTTTAATTAGCCCATTATATCCAAAATATTATCATTTCAACATGTAATCAATGTAAAAATAAGCCTTAAAAATCCAGTGTGTGCTCCAATTAGACTAGCCACATTCTCTACAGAATGAGAAGTGAAAAATGCTGATTAAAGCAATGAAACATAGCAAATTTTGGTAGAGTTGACTGTATTAATTTACAAAAAAAGACTGTATTAAGTTACATCCTCACCAATAGAACGTGAGAGTGTCTATCTTCTCACAAATTCACCAATGTTGGATATTATAATTATTTGTATTTGGTCCATCTAATCGATGGAAAAATTGTTTGATAAACATGAGATTGAAAAGAGAATTTCTTCTTCTGTAAATTGCCTTCTGAGCTTAAATTTTTCTCATAAGTGAATAAATCAGACTTTATTTTCTGGGTTAAGGGAAGAAGACAACCCTTCTTTCTGTGTTTCTAGATTCCGCAGGTTACCCTCCCCTTACACAGTGGAGCTCCTCACAATTCATATCTGGGAACGCGCAGGAAAGCCGCTGTTGTTCAACCTGGTGCAGGGAATGAGAGCGGTCCTCAATCTTCTGGTTCGATATGCAGAAATCGATGTTGTTTGGCACAGACACTACCATCCCAAGTTCCCTATTTTTGTAAAGGTTAACCGGAAACACACCAGGTAAGTATTTATCTTCTCTATGCCCCTAGGATATAAGAAGCACGTTTGCCATCAAAAAAGAAAGTCTAGAGCAAAGAGTAGCTTTATTGTCGGTCATTGTAAATGAGAAGGCTTTAATTACCACAAGGCCAATTCCCTTTGATTACTTCTCACAGAATTCGAATTCTCAAGTGTGAATTAAGAGTAATTTGAGTAGAATGAATCAAATGTGGATATAGATGGCAAATGGGGAAGTAACTGCAGACTGAAATCAGGGAAGAAATACCTTCCAAAGTGAAGAGGAGAAATGAAAGGGAGGGGCAGAAGCAACGTGCTGTTTTCTAATAGGTATTCGTCCCGCATGGACTTGCTTCTTCCCTTCCAAGAGTCCTGTTCTTAACCAAGTTCCTTCTTTAACTCTGATATTTCCCTTTATCCCTATACTACAAGTTGAAATTGAGTTTAGAAATGAATAGTTTTGTGTTCTGTTTCGTTTTGTTGTAGGCCATTCATTTTAGACCCTGTAATCCTACTGTGAATGTGTGTGACGCCTGCAATGCCTGGGATGAGGTTGCCCTGGTGGCGAGGCATAGCCTATTGAAGCCTCTTTTCAGCAGAGTGAGAGCTGAGCCCCCTTGGCTTTTCACAAACAGCTGGTAAACTGGGCAAGGAACTACTCTCCTTAGATTTCTTTTTTTTTCTATTTTTAAAATGTTTTTAATTTTATTTTTGAGAGAGACAGAGACAGAGACAGAGTGTGAGCAGGGGAAGGGCAGAGAGAGAGGGAGACACAGAATCCAAAGCAGGCTCCAGGCTTTGAGCTGTCAGCCCAGAGCCCGAGGCGGGGCTCGAACCCACAAACTGTGAGATCATGCCCTGAGCTGAAGTTGAACACTCAACTGACTGAGCCACCCAGGTGCCTTGTCCTAGATTTCTATGAAGAAAATAAGGACACAAAGCACATTCCCAGTAAGAGCGCTCCGGGCAAAAACATGAAGAAAGTTTGACCCTAATTCACAATGTTAGTGACTCAATCTTTAACCAACATATTGATATAAGTCATCATTTAAGATATAAGGATCCATTTCAGCCTTTAGGAGAATTGGATGTTTTTGTTTTGGTGGCCTCATGACCAAAAATATTAAATAAAAAATCTAAGTAGCCACAGTGAATAAGTAAATAAAACAAACTCCCAGGTCATTTAAGAGTGGATTACCTGAAAGGGTAAAATTATTCCCATGTTTTAGTTTTAATTCATTATGGTTTCAGGTTGACTTTTCAATTCTCCTGGTGATCTGGTATTTCATTGGGTCACCTGTGTTTTCAAAATTTCCCTATGAAATCCTGCTTACACTAAGTACAGTCTATTCACTTCCAGACATAAACTAACAAATGACTACATGGAAAGATGGAAATATCTGGAAGAAACACAATGGGTTGCCTCAGAATAAACTGTTTCACAAATCATTTTATGACTGCCTACGTCACGACTTATGGGTCAGAGTGGAGCCATTCTTAAGGTTGCAAGGTGCTCAGCCATAAGCAGGGATAAATAAAATATTCAGGCTAGTGAACGGTCCAATTCTGCTACAACTGTTTTCAATTGCTGATATCAGCTGTTTTCTTTTCTATTAAGTAGCATTAGCAGCCACTGATAATGAAAGCCAGGGCCCACCAGAAATAAACCAGAGGAAATTTCCTGACTCACTTGCATAGCAACAATTCATCAGCATGGAAGATGTATGAAGTGTGACTGCAGATTAATGCGAGTGATTAGGCTTCTCCACATGACAGAACTCTAACATATAAATGAGCACTGGCCCCTTCAGGCGAGTCCTCAGAGAACTTGTATGCTTATTTCAGTGATGTGATTGGTCTGGAAACACTTTTAGACTTCCCCTCAGGGGAGAATGTTCTTTTGAACATCATAAATGGTGACAAAATTTGTCCTTTGACGGTGGATTTGATTTTTGGAAATGGTACAATGTATTCATAGTGGACATCTGTTGTTTTTCGTCTACCCAGAATCATTTTACCCAATTATAGGTTGAAGAGACTGCATTTCTTCTACTGTTCACTCTGCCTCTGAAGGCTCTCAAGGAGAAATATTTTTATTTTTATTTTTTTTATNTTCTGGGGAAAAAAGAGAGAAAAGAGAAAGAAGAAGAAAAAAAGAAAGAGAAAAAAAGGGGAAAAGAAAAAGAAAGGAAAAGAAAGGAAAAAAACAAAAAAAGGNTCTTTCTATGCACCGAGCAGAGGTTTTTCCCCCTGAGCGGAGGTTTTTCTGTTTCAGACTCTCTCCTTTTCCCCTCTCACTCCCCGTAGAGGGTAGAGGGGGATCGCCTCCCACCCTCGAGTCTCCGATCCCAGCCTGATTGTATCTTCCCCGGTTCACACTCACGTTAGAAGCCTCTCTCAGTGGATTCTACGTTCTTTTTCTCCCAATCTCTCAGGTTTTGTAAGGTTTCCAATGGCTTCAGATCTTTTCTGTGTGATGTATGGGCCCGAGTGCAAGTACGAAGCTCCTTACTTCTCCGCCATCTTGCCCTCTCTCCAAGGAGAAATATTTTTAAAATGTCTTACAAGCGGCACCTGTGTGGCTTAGTCGGTTAAGCCTCTGACCCTTTGTTTCAACTCAGGTCATGATTTCGTGGTTCGTGAGTTCGAGCCTGACCTAGGGCTCCAAGGAGCCTTCTTCGAATTCTCTTTCTCTCTCTCTGCCCCTCCCCCACTCGCTCCCTCTGTCTCTCTTGAAATAAATGTTAAAAAAAATTTTTTTTAATGTCTTGGGAAATGTCCACTTTTCCTCACTTTGTAACTGAACCCATATCTACCTCAGATGACTCCTCCTCCTCCTCCACTAGTTCTAAGTTGTTTAGATGGGATGACTTGACCACTAGTTCTAGGGGGACAGACATGTGACTGGCACGGTGATTGACTGAACTAAAGCACCACTATAGCATTCAGTACTGGGATTTGGATTTGAACTGCTGGGAAGAGAATTTCTTCTTCTGCTATGAGGGAAGCATGAAACTACTGGTCACCATCTTACTGCTCCAGAGGGACAGTCTGCCTCCTAATGAAGCCATCTTAGTGCTCCAAAGAGATAGCCTGCCTCCTAATGAAGCCACCACAAAAGAAAGCTGATTTCAGAAATGAGCAAGAATACACATGTGCACAATATGTACATATCTATATCATGATAGAGATCAATTCCAGGTTTGTGCTCCTGGACCCAGATATACTTGCGACAAAAACTATCCTGGGGCTCTTGTGTCACAAACGAATAAACTCTCCTTTTGCTAGTGGTTTTGATTTGGGTTTCTACTTTCTAACCAAGTGAGTCCTAACTTAGTCCAGTAGAAGAGAGTTAGGATTGGTGAATGAATTAACTCATCATCAAGGAGTAAGGAAGGCACCAACACAATGATAACAAATTTCTACTCAAGAAACATTCATTGAGCACCTGCTAAGTAGTTGGTCTAAGTACTCCATTTGCTAAAATAATCGAGTCAGTACAGGATGGCAAGAAGCTTTTGGCCAACAAAAGAAACTGCTTTTCTTCCTTTGCTTAAATAGATTCAGAGGACCATTTCCAAAGAGGAGTTCATGACAGGAATGTCTTCGGCATAGATAGCATTCTTCTTCTTTTTTTTTTTTTTTTAATATTTTTATTTATTTCTAGGAGAGAGAGAGAGCGTGACAGGGGAGCGTCAGAAAGAGAGGGAGATACAGACTCCGAAATAGGCTCCAGGTTCTGAGCTGGCAGTCAGCACAGAGCCCGACGTGGGGCTCGAACCCACAAACCGCGAGATCATGACCTAAACGAAAGTCGACGCCTAACCGACTAAGCCACCCGGGCGCCCCCGGCATAAATAGCATTCTTGAGCATTGTCAGAGCATGTTCGTAGTTTCCGGAGGTAACCAATTTTTTAAGAAGACAACAGTTATTTAAGATTATGAATTCTGTCTTTTTAAAAATAGAGTTCTATTTTCTGTCTGTGGTCATGCTTCCTGTGGAAGGTGAGAACACGGGGCAGCAAGGGCAGGATGATCAGCACAGAATACGTAAACTTATTTTAGAGCTGGAAGGACTCCTGGCCACTGTGGGATCTTACTTTGGAGAGGGAGGGTCAGTGAGTGGGGAAAGGTTAGCTCTGTCCCCAGTTCTAAATCTACTTTTCTCAGCAGCATGTTTATCACTCGAAGAGGCTTTTCCTCACGTTAGTTTTTTGGGGTCTATTCTGAGGATAAAAAAAATCCAGAAAAATAGAGTGTGGTTTTGCTCTGAATGATTTCCTGGTTAGTAGCCAACATTTTTAGGTCACTCAAATGTTCCTGTCTCTAGTGATACCAACTCTTACAAATTTTCAAAGAGTTTGTAAGAAGGCAGTAAAAAGTCACCTCTCTACTTCAGTAAGTCAGCAAGTAGAAAAAACCATGATCATAAGAAGCAGCAAGCGATGTCAGTGGGTGGTACATTGGCAAGGTAATCTACGGAAGGGCAAGGAGAAAAGAAAGAGCATGGAGAAACAATTTGGGGCTGAGAAATATGCCTCAGGAGGTCTTCAATACTGTGCCCTAAAGTCGAGCTGTCTTTGTTCTACTCTCCCCTGCACACTTATAAGCTAGAGAGGTATTAGGTTCCATAGGTCAATATTTGGGGTACCCTACTGTTTAAGTAGGCTAGTCTGGGAAACTTGCCACCATATATGACTTTGCTCCTATAGGAAAATGCACCCCCAGGGTTGAACAATTGACTTACAAATGTCTTTGTGGAACATAATTGCTGCTAAAATTGGGAACTGCTAAAAATAGATTGCAATCTGGGATTTTCACTCCTAAACCACTAGAGAATTAACAGCTTTCATGAAAAAGCTTCTGCTTGCCTTTATCACAACCTATTTGCTCCAAGGAACAGAGTGCTACAAGGGGTTAGCCAGGTTTAAAGAAGTGACTTTAACTGTGAGCTAAAAGAGATTTCCATGGTTTCTAGTAACGGGATTAAAAGTAATTCCAAATGTTAAGGCCAAAGTGATAAAAGAGTGGGAGCTGTTCTTTTGGTAGAGAAAAGGCAGCCATATATATCTCTGTATCCCTTCTGTTTTTCTCCAGCTTCCAGAAAGGGTAGAGAGATAACATTCCCTTCTCTCTATTCCTTTCTGCACTCTACCCCAAGAGGCTAGCTATGTCAGAAGGGGCAGGGCTGTTCTGCCTACTAAAAATGTGTTAGGTAGCTTTAGGCCAAAAAAAAGCTCAAATTTAAGTGTGATCAGAAACACCTGGTGAAGTGGTAAAAAATCCAGATCTTCTCCTATAATTTGGTCAGCAGGACTGGGGTGTGGCCCAGGAACTTCAATTTTCAAATGAGTACCCCAGACAATTCTGATGTAGATACTTCATGTACCATACTTGAGAAAGAAAGCCTGGACCCTGGGGCAGAACCTAGATGTACAGCTAAGCTGCAGTTTGTGTGTGCATGTGTGTGAGAGTGTGTGTGTGTGTGTGTGTGTGTATGGTGTGTATGTATGCACGTGGATGTGCAGGTGCTTGCTTCGCTTTAGTTCTGGGCTCCAGGAGATCCTCTTGCTCACGCTGAAGGTTTTGATGGTACCTAGCTCAAAAGAACTCAACATTTGAACTGTAGCCTAGGCCAAGTGAAATAATAGCTCCAACCAGTTAGGCTGTAGACCTCTGATCCAGACCTTGCTGGGTAGAGCAGTCATTCTCAAACCTTGTTGCACACTGAAACAACCTGGGAAGCTTTAAAAAATATTTGGGGCACCTGGGTGGCTCGGTTGATTGAGTGTCTGACTTGAACTCAGGTCATGATCTCGCAGTTCATGGGTCCGAGCCCTGCATCAGGCTCTGTGCTGACAGCTCAGAGCCTGAAGCCTGCTTTGGATTCTGTGTCTCCCTCTGCTCTGCCCCTCCCCCACTCTCACTCTGTCTCTCTCTCAAAAACAAATAAACATTAAGAAAAATTACTAATGCCTGGGCTCTGCTTTCAGAGAGCTTGATTTCATTGGTCTGGGTATAATCTGAACTTTTTGGAATTTTTAAAGCTCCTTGGGTATTTCTTAAGTGCAGCCAAAGGCGAGAACCATTGTGTTAGAGAAAATGATTTTCCTTTTTCTAGGGCCCTAGCTAAAAATAGTATTCACTCTTTTACACCATAGAAGAAAAATTCACACTTGCATTTCTGCAGGGCAAAACAAAAAAGTATCGATGATATATAAGTGATAATATCTTGAATAGTGTTTACTTGTAAATATAGTTAAGGATAATGAAAGTATTTTTAGTCTGGCTTCTTTTGTCCTTTGGCATAAAAGAAAGGCATGGCATGATATAACTCAGAATTCTCTAAAGTATCTTAGAGATAAAGTCAACTATGACAATACTGTTCTCTTCAAAAGCTTCCCCCAAAGAAACAGGGAAGTGTTAAATCTTGATGCTTTCTTTCTCTTTTTCCCGAGACATAGATGAATAGATTCATAGTTGATGTGGGTATAACATTTCAAGACTGTAATTTTATAGTCCTTTTCTAGAGATAAGTGAACAGAAACATATCAGTAGACTACAGTTTTTGAACAAATGGACAATCAAATTCTGATCATTAGAGGAATAATGTCTTTATTAGATTGATAATATCCTAATAGGCACACATTTAGTGACTAGTTTGCTTTAAGCTTCTTTTTCATAGAAATTTGATGTATTTGGATTTTGTGAAGATTAAACCATTTTTGTCAAAATACAGTACAATTCTGTATTTAAGAATGATGACATTTATCTTAGAAATAGCCTACATATGGTATGTCTGAGCTATCTTGGATCTCTGATGAAAAGTTTAAGAGCCTGTAAGTCTGTACTCAAAATTAAGATTCTAAATTGGAGGTCCTTGGACAGAGCAATCCATGGATATTGGGGAGGTTCACAAACTCTGAAACTGCGTAAATTTAAAGATATGTGGAACTCTGTTTTCCTAGAAGAAGGTCCGTAACTTTCATCAGATTCTCAAAGGGGTTATAACCACAAAAGTTTAGGACTCAGAACTCCATATATTTAAAATGAATCCTCCACTCTAATTCCCTTCAACACAGTGTATCACTGAGAACAAGATAAAGAAAAGGAAAAATAACAATCTACTTTGTTTTTCAACATGGCTCTTCTTGGGTCTGGAATTACAAATGGTTAAATGATGTCCTGGCAGTCCTTATGTCTTAGGTGAAAGTGCTTTGCTATAAATGAGCATCAAAGGGACCAGCAATGGCAAATATTCTGCACTTTGTTTCTTTTGCTGTAGGTTCCATACCATTCCAGGAAGAGTAGGCAGTTCTGACCAGCTGAGAAAAACTGCCATTGGCCAAGGGCAATGCTTTTAGTTTACAGAATGGGTACGTTTTTCTAATTGTAGGGCAGAGAATAAATTTTAATGTTTTCCTGGCTGATTCCCCTTCCTGTATCTAATTAGATGGTGTCAGCTTTAGGTAGTCATTGTCAAAAGCTGCAAATGCAGCAAAGATGGACCTACCTTTAATCACACCCAACATAGGAAATTATGCTTTATAAAATGGTACAGAGTAATGACTTTATGAAAAAATTACTTTTAATAGAAAGTTTCCTTAATGTTAAAATTTATTCAACTTGCAAATATTAATTCTAATTCCCTTGTAGGATTACAAGGAAATACAGTTTTAGTTTTATTCTAGGTGACATTTAGCCTCATTTTGGGGAGAAATGTGACATTTGTTAAAACAATATTTTTAAATTAAATTTAATATTATATAGTTTATAATATTATATAGTTTTCATGACAGAGTAGAGCCATAGGTAAGAAGCTAAATTTTCCCCTGGTGTGAGAAATATGATATCTGAAGTTAATTTTTTATTATAAAGGCCAATTCCAAAATACATGATCTGTATACATAGCTTTCATGGGGACTTAAGGAGTGATAATTACATCTGTACATATTTAGATATGAAGTTAAGCTATCATGCTTTTGTAAACTTTAATGTAAATAATAATGGTTTTAGCCTTTAGGAAAGTTAGTTTGCATTCGCCTAAACATGAAGAAAAAGAAATCTTATTTAACATTGAAAAAGCTGTATCCTTTATTTTGAATTATTGGACTAAATGTAAGATAAAGATGGAAATATTATAAAGATGGAAATTCCTACAAATGTCTAAAATTGACACTGCTGTCATTCTGAAGTTTGAGTAACCAGAACCCATCTAAAGATTGGTCTGTATTTGCTTTTGGTTTTCTAATCAGTTATTGACCCAAGCCATTTTCAGAGACAATCTCTAATTAAAACTTGAAAGTGACACTATATTTGAACTACTCCTGGCTTATGTTCTTGAACAACAAAGAAAGACAGCTAAAGATTCCTGTGTGAGAAACTAATCAAATGAAAGCTAATGCTTGCAGCTAACAGCTAATGCTGTTAAAAATTAATGATTTTTTAAAATCCAGTGACTTTCTCCATGATACATAGATGACTGTGGTGGCAAAAATAAAAAACAAATCAATTCAAGTTATCTATTTGCAAACTAAAAATGAACATGACTGACTGCAGGACTCATTAAAATTAGATATTAATTCTTCTTGAGGAATATGAGTGAAGGTACTATTCTAGGTGACATTTATCCCCATATGGAAGAGTGTAGGTTTTTAAAATTATTGTAACTGGCGTTTTACACCAAGTTAAATTTCTCAAGTATTTTCATACTATTACCACTTTAAGATCTTTGATAGTGGGATGTCCAGATAAAATCCCCACTGCAATTTTGGATTATAAGTAGTAGAGTAGAAGTACCCTTAGCTTATAAAGCCTAGGAAGAAATTCTGACCTATGTGTATTTTCTATATTGTTTATTTGAACTCAATTTTAAAAAATGCTATCACGCTACTTTCCCCAGTCCTGGCTGGTGTTCTTTTGGGGGAAGCTACAGTGGCCCATTGTTTAAAACAACATACAATCTAGCAAGGCACATGTCAACAAGGCTTTAGGTTAGAGCCAAATCTGGGAAATGTTTTTCAAACAATCTTGTCTCTATCCCTTCAATAAGAGGAGGAACTCTTGAAAGTGTGATGGCGGGGCACCTGGGTGGCTCAGTCAGTTAAGCATCTGACTTCGGCTCAGGTCATGATCTCACTGGTTCCTAAGTTCGAGCTCTGTGCACAGAGCCTAGAGCCTGCTTCAGATTCTGTGTCTCCCTCTCTTTTTGTCTCTCCCCTGCTCACACTCTGTCTCTGTCTCTCAAAAATGAATGTTAAAAAAAATTTAAAAAGTGTGATGGGAAAATTGTCGGGCCCTATAAGGGCCCTACTACTCTCATATTCTGTAAATGAAACGGGTGGGAAGAATTGTGTAGGTGCTAAAGCCTCCGGCGACTTCCTTCACTGAGCTTCCTAACATTAGAGTCCGGCTGCTGCCAACGTCATGGCAGCTGGGACCTGGCCTTTCTAGTGGTAGCCACAAAGAGCCGTTAGGCTTAGCTGATCATCACTGGGTGAGGAGGTGTCAGGATCGCTGTAGATCTGAGTCAGGGCTAAACTCAGGATTTCTTTCTTTTCTTTGTAAAATCGCAGTTCTTGTCCTGCTTTCCTGGCTTCCTCCAGCTCCCTCAGGGCCATCCGGAGCTCTTGAGAGAGAATTCCAGGTGATTCCTTTTCCTTCATGATCCAGTCCAGGGCCATGTGGCTGCGCATCTTTTCATCTAGGGAATACTGGGAATAGTAGGAGATCACTTCCTGGGAGCCAAGAGATAAAGTACAGAGTGTCAGTGAAGAGCAACAAAGGCACCTGTGTTCAGGGCCTTCCAAAACCTCATTTCCTTTGTCCCTGACAGTCCCCATATCCACACTCAATACAGGTTTTACCAACAACAGAACCCCTCTGATGTTTACAGACTGAAGCCAAATCCCATGATATACTTCTTAAAGCAAATGAAGGGCCAAGCTGGTCAGGCAAAGCAGGGTCACTTCAGGCTAAGTCAAAACACACTACCACCAAGAATGACTCAATAATGTTCACAAACAGAACTCTGATCTTGCTAGAAAATGTCTTCCTTTGAAAATGCATTCCTTCACGCATTCCTTCATTTATTCCTTAAACTCTTCCTGCTCAGCATTATCTCCTTCAGCAAGATGGAGAGATGGAAACAGTTATATGGAAGGACTAGGAACGAACTGGATTTGGTCACACCTCCTGCAGAAAGCAGGAGGCTTTGAGTCAGGACAAGACTTAGAAACCAGGAGAGTTCACTTCCTCACAAGAGTCAATTTGTTAGCATAAGGAAGATAGATGACAGTCCAAATGGCCCACAGCAACTATAAAAGAACTTTGAAAGTGTATTGTGGAACATAGGCATTATCATTAGTCGATATAATGGTATCTTCATGTACAGTATCTCTTCTGCAAACAATTAAAACTTGGTCACCACTTGTCAATTCTTATGTGAAAAATTTGCCAATACATTGTAACATAATGTATAGGTTTGATGGATACACTTTAAGAAGATCTTATAGAGTGGATGCTTTGCTTATTTTTATTTTCAAGAACATATGGTATTTATTTATGACCTTAACAAATTAAAAACAACCATGGAAAAGTGTTTATAACCAACCCAGTGAATTTCAAAGGGCTTTTATAAAATCAAAGGAAAAGAAAAAAAAATAGCCAAAGCCATTGTCAGCTACTTATTTCTTTTCCATCTTTGACATTTTGAAAGCCAGACTTTCTAATCAAAGAACAGCTAGAAACTCCTGGGGCTGCAGTGCATGGAAAACTCTTATATCCACCCACATCACTGACTAGTAGAGGCTTTATTCCTTGTACAAATTCCTGTTAGCAAATTCTCAAAAATAAATGGCCATCTTTCAAAGTCTAATGCTACATAAAGGAAGAATAAACCTTGGAAGATAGCAGGTGAAAGCTGTTCAATACACAGGAGAGGGTTTGCCTTTGCCATTTAAAAAAAAAAAAAAGGCGGGGAAGTGTGCCCCTTGGGGACTTTTGGTGGAGGTGAGAAAAATCTTCCTGCTACAATAAGCTTTTCCCACTCTTCAGTGAAGCAGTTCAGAAGTCGTACATTCTCAAATTTCTTTCTGCATCTGAGAGTAGAAGAGAGTGTAAATTCTTTTTTTCAAAAAAATATAAGGTATTGTCAAGTTAGCTAACATACAGTATATACAGTGTGCTCTTGGTTTTGGGGTAGATTCCCATGAGGGGACAAATTCTAAGGTTTGGCAGCTGCATAGAGTAGATTCACCACTTGACTTAGAAATCAAGTCTGTCTTAATGATCCCTCCATTCTGGCATTTAGTACAGGTAGCTAAATCAATCCTATGTCCAGGCAATATTCTCCTTAGTATGCCTAGGTGGTCAGTCCCTGACTTAAATAGACTGTTTTATATTTTTTCCTGTATCTTCTGCTTTTAATAAATAAAGTACCAAATTTAAACAGAAAAATCCAAATAAAGGAAATCTAGGAAGATGACGAGCTTGTCTGCTCATTCTATACGACATAAATCCGTTCTTAATTGGAAAATCTCACCTGTCGGGAACACTTTGTTTCACGAAGGGCTTTTAGGCTTCCATTCCAGTGCAATAGTTGGAAAATGGTCATCAGCTCCTACAGCAGAAATGTGAAAGAAAGTGTGAGAGCTGGGCAGGGCATAACTCTGATCACTGGCTATCTCAGGAAAATAGAATACTCAATATCATCAGAACACTTTGAAACTTTTCAAACACCAGAGTCTCTAAGATTCTCAAGCATTCTTTCTTCCTTCCTCTGCCACATCCATATTTGCACAATAAAATGACTAAGTAGTTGAAAAATATCTTTCAACATTAAAAATACATATGCTCGAACAACTCTACACCCAATAAGTTATCTAAATATACCAGCACATCTCAGAATGATGTGCAGGCAAAGTTATTCATTGTACTGTTGTTGAAATTGCCTGAGGCTGAGAATATCTTAAATGCTCATTTTTAAGGGAATAGTTTTAAAAAGTATGAAACTGAAGGGTAGCAGAATATGCTACCCCAAAATATGAGTTGAGGACATGCCATTTTCAAACATGCCATTTTGGTATATTGATTATTTTAAGCTATAAGTAACTCAAAAACAGCAAATGCAGGGAAGGGCTTTCTCTGAACTCCCCTAATCTGCCTAAAGACACATTCTTCAAAAGGAATTCTGTTGTGATAAATCTCCTCCTGAGGAATTTCATTAACCAGGGAAGATTGACTCTTATTATAGAAAAGGAAACTGGAGGTCCACACCATACACAAACAAACTTTGTCACAAACTATTATACCTCCTCTTTTATCTACTAAGGGCCTATCTTTCTTAAAAATAATTTACTATCCCCTAAAAGGCCTACATCTCCCACCTCCCCTTTCCCTATTAAGATGGTATTTTACCAAACATTCCAAGCCACCTCAGGAAGATACTTATATTTCTCTGAGTATCTCTTATCTATACATGAGGTATATATGTTAATAAATTTCTGTTTTTCTTGTATTAATCTATCTTTGATTACAGGGGTCTCAGCTAAGAACTCAGAAGGGTAGAGGGAAAATTATTTTCCTTCCCTACAGTACATTCATGCTACTGAATACTTTCATTCACAGAGAAAGGGTGAGAAGGACCTCTAGGTTCTACTATAAAGAGTCTTTATGATGTATTAAAAGAAAAGCAAGGTGCACAACATGTATACTATGAGCTGGTATTTCATTAAAATGAATAGAAAACCTCTATACATGTTTGCTTGTAAATGCCTATGAGAATTCTGGCAAGATACAAAAGAACTGGGTAACATAGTTGTCTCTGGGGAGGGAACAGGACTGTCTGGGAGGATGGGGAGGGAGACCTCCTTCTGACATTCTTTGGTACCTATTGAGCTTTGAATCATGTGACAATATTACATATTAAACCATTTAAATTTTAGCCAAAAAGTAAATATAGGTATCATATAATGGACAAACTATAGAAACTATAAAATTCTCCTAGGTTTATAAAGTCAGTCAAGAAAATGCCTAAAAATATGGGTAATAAAGTGGAATTGACCTCAAAACTGATCCACAGTCCCTATATCCAGTGTCTAACAGTGAGCCTGGCATTGAGCTTCTATCAGCATCTTTTCCTTTGATGATATGAAGGGTAAGCTAAACTGTATACAGATACTCAAGATTTTATTTCCTCATATAATTAGACATAGCATCTTCCATTGAATTTGCATTTTTNTTTTTTCTGTTTCGGTCAGAGAGACATCTATTGTGGACTAACAACACAAACCACACACACAGTACAATTAAATTCCTGGTAAATGATGTTAGTTATGAAAACTTAGCATTTAGACTGATGTCCTACTGACCGTTAAAAAAAGCTGATTGCTATTGTCTTTACCTCTGCTTGCTTAGGAAGAAGTTGAAATTATGAAAATGAAGAGACCTAAGACATTCTAAGATTTCAGACATCTTAAAATTATTGCATTTTAGGGGCGCCTGGGTGGCTTAGTCGGTTAAGCGTCCGACTTTCGCTTGGGTCATGATCTCGCGGTTCGTGGGTTCGAGCCCCGTGTCGGGCTCTGTGCTGACTGCCAGCTCAGAGCCTGGAGCCTATTTCAGAGTCTGTGTCTCCCTCTCTCTGACCCTCCCCTGCTCACTCTGTCTCTCTCTCCTAGAAATAAATAAAAATATTAAAAAAAATTATTGTATTTTAAAGCTATAAGATGATCAGAAGAGCAAATATCACCATTCTTATGTCTAAAACTGCCAGTCGAATGTAATGGGGTTTTTTTCCTTCTTTTCAGTTTGGGGTTTTGTCTATATTCTATTATTCGAGTAAGCACTCAAAGAGCCCCCAGAAATTTCAGTAAAAGCAAAACCATGTGTTTCCATTAATTAAAATAGGACATGGATACCAGTGGAATTACTCCTCCTACCCTAAAGAGAGATGCCACTATCTGCCTAGGGCTTTGGGTCCACTGCCCAGGGAAGCTGCCCCACTTATGCCCTCACTTCTCCACTTCTCCCTATCCTGGTCCAGATTTTCACTCTGTCACATCACTCTGATAATTTGGAAAAGTGAGAGTTGGTTTGTTCTGTAGCTAAATCTTATGTAATCTGCTTCTCACCCCTGTGCTTCTCATCAAAGTAACCCCAGTGACTGAAGCTGGTAAATCTGTGCTGTCTTTCTCACTGTACCTTTAAAACTACTCACTGGACACCTGGTAGCCATAAAAATGAAAAGGAACACTCTTTATGTGGTGATAGGAAACAGTCTCTGTGATGTTACAGGAGGGCCACTATTTCCAAATAAGATAGCTCTTTGCATTTCATGTTTTATTTTGCGTTCTATTATATATATCCAGATTTTAAAATAATGCATACCACCTCCACTCCTCCACTTTCCCCCCAACCCAAGTTTAGAATGGTTAAGCTCAGTTTAACCCAGAAAGATATAGTGAGTTTCTTCTGTGACTTTCAATAGCCCTCTTGGTATTGTCCTTGTGGCCCAGTTTGAGAAACAGCCTACAGGGCTCTTAATTCCATCATCTGACAATTTTTGCCTTAGTAACATATTCTTCCTCCAATGTCTTCGAAGCTCTCATTCTTACCTATACACTAACTGCTGTCCCCCTTCCAGATAAACTCCTGTCATTCCACCCAGCAATCCTCCACAATTCTGCCATGAACAGAGCCAGAAACCATACCCATGTCCCTTGGCAACCTACATCTCTCAAAAACTTCCTCACAGAGACTTGACCTGTTTTTGACCGTGGGAGAGCCCTTCTCCTTGCCCCTTCTGGTTTGTCCAAATTTCTGTTCCATCCCCAAGGAGTTTTTGCTGCAGCAGTAGCACAACTGCCTCTTTCTCCATGTTGTTCTTGTTCCTAAAATCCCACAGGGAAGATGACCTTCTTTCTGCCTTCTTACATTAGGCCCCAATCTAGTCATTGCCTTCCTCTGTAGAGTTGCAAATCTTACCATCATTATGTAAAGTATATTGAAATATGTCCACATTCCTCCTGTCCTACTTTTATTTCCCTTCATAAGATCAACTTTACTATCCTCAGATCTTACTGAAGCTGTTTGAGCCCTTCTTTTAACCCCAGGAAATCCTTGTATGCCTCTCATTGATTCCATCAGAAATCCTTGCATTATTGCAGATTGGCAAGGAGAGAGCTGCTATGGTTTTCTGTAAGGATTCACTTCCTAGGTCATCA
Organism: Crocuta crocuta; assembly: GCF_008692635.1. Classification (NCBI taxonomy): domain Eukaryota; kingdom Metazoa; phylum Chordata; class Mammalia; order Carnivora; family Hyaenidae; genus Crocuta; species Crocuta crocuta. The sequence goes on along the minus strand of NW_027530190.1, from coordinate 1,184,101 downwards.
TGATTCCCTGCTGCCTGGTTTTTACGGTTTTGTTTTCTACCCATCAAAGCCTTATCACTTTAAAGGAAATCTGTTTGGCGGACTATCTGCCCTGTTCCTCATTCATGCTTTTGTGCAGTGCTACTTGTTATGCGGCTGCCCTAGAAGCCGGAGAGTCTGGGTAGGCTGACAAGTAAACAAGAAGCTGGCCTATAGGTTGGGTTGGGACTAGGGTGAAGTGAGTGAAACAAGATTTCAGGTGAGTCATGAAAGTTCAGAGTCTTTTATTTAAAATTCTTGTCTGTATTTAAAATTTGGTATTTTGTTATGAATTTTCACATTTATTTTAAGTTTTTAAAACATTGCATTATAGGGGCGCCTGGGTGGCTCAGTTGGTTGAGTATCCAACTCTTGGTTATGGCTCAGGTCATGATCCCAGGGTCGTGGGATCAAGCCTCACATTGGACTCCATGCTGAGCGTGGAGCCTGCTTAAGATTTTCTCTCTGACCTCCTCTGCCCTTCCCCTCTGACTGTGCAGTTGCTCTCTAAAAAAATAATAAAAATAAAATATTGTATTATAATATTGTCTTTATCACTGAATATTTTGACACTCCTTTAAATTTTGTGTCTGAGGTGAATGCCTAACTCTCCTTACCCTAATCTGGTCCCTTCTGGTGAGTCTGTCTCAGGGACAAGGCCGACTTCATGAATTTGTGATCTGTGCAGTCACACAGGACCCCAAGCTTGATTTAAGGCTCCATTGACTTGAAATTCTTAGTAATTTTTTTAAAAAAAAGCCCTGCATTTTTATCTTGTTTGGGCCTCAAGAATTATGTAGCCAGTCCTGATCAGTAAAATAAATTTGAAATCAAATGGAGAATCAAGCCCTGTGTTTTCTTCATCTTCAGGAAAAAGTGCAAATTGCAGCTTTTATTCTTCAGCTTTCCTGGTTTGATTTGTCATTTATTCACTTTAAACCACCACCAGCTGGGCTCTGTCCTCACAGTGCTTCCTGGTGTTGCCTCCTTTAGGAACATTTGCCCTTTCAGCTACTTTGTGGGGAGAAAATGCATGCTGTTTCTCTCTAGAGCTCTGTCTGGGAAACTCGCTTGGTTCTGTGATTCATCAGAAATAAGAAAAACAAACGCTGTAAATGGAGAACTTGAAAAACAGGTGGGCACCATCTCCCCACCCAAGAGAATGGATTTAAGAGGAAATTTGTTTATGGGATGAGGTTTTAAAAGGCGACCTGGAGAATTTAGCAAAGATGTAAATAAACAACTCGTCCTTGGACTGCATTAGGCTTCAGAGTAAATATATTAACCAGCTTCAGTCAAAGTCTGCCTCAAATCTGACCTTGACAAGACCCAGTGGCTAGTGCTGTCGCCATCCCTCCCCCCAAACATCAGGCAGTTTTCTGTATGGCAAGGCTACCCAGCTTCCCTCCCACGAAGTGAACGTAAGCAGAAGCCTATCACGTTTCCTCTGAGTGCTGCCTCCTTGACAGCCCCCCTGGAAAGCCTGCAGGCAGTCAGGAGACACCAGCCTTGTTTTTATATGGTATAGTCATCCATAGCTTAGATACAGACATACATCTATTACCCACCAGGGGTACTGAATTGCTGTGTCAGCTACAAACATCCCAGGTCTGTGGTCAATTCCCATTATGTGCAGAAACAAGCTGATGCATTTAACCCAGGCCACCAAGGAATGTGCTGGGACCCAGCAGGCAACCTAGAACTGGCGGAAGGAAAAGGGATGTGTTCCATGGCCCTCCTCCTGGGTTGCCAGCATCCCTACTGGGGGAGTGAGTTTGGATTTTTCTTGCCCTCACATCTTCCTCTTCCTTTCTCCCCCATCCTGTGCCCAGCTTCTGTTCTGAGAATTTATGAACCATTTCCACAGTTTGAGTCGTTATTATTTCACATATTTAAATACCTTACTACATAGACCACACAGAAAACATACAGCCCATTGCAAGGTATATTAAAGTATTACTAAATGGTGGTTGACAGCCTTTCACAGTACTTGAACAAAATTTTGAGAATTTTTTAAAATCCTGCCTTCCCCATCTTTGGCAGACTAACCTAACTGCACTCAAAAATCATTCTTAATTTTCTGAAAATAGCTACCAAATCACATACAAGCTATTATGTACTGGGGCAGGCAGCATTCGTTTTATAATAAAAGAAGTGCAATTTTCTTTGGTTGGAGTTGAGAGGGGAGGAATTGAAATAAATGAGGTTCATCTTAGATGCTTTATAAATGTTATGTGCATTCCACAAAAATCCTACACAATGGGCATATGATTCTTATTTTATAGATGAGAAAACTGAGTCTCAAAATAGATAAATGCCCAGGTGGGAGGTGGTAGAGTAGGTTTACACAGTTTGTTCAGTTTTGAAAAATCGGTATTCTTTCTCTTGTGTTATACTCCTTCCTTTGATTTTGTTCTCTTTGACTTTAGATTATATATGGGGGAAAAGCATGGACTGTTTACAGTTCCGCCCTTTTATTCTACATCAAGAGCCCTGAAACATTTAGTGCAGGGAGGTTTCTTTTCCTCATTTGAAACCTTTAGGTTAGACAAAGTTGCCAAGGCAACCCATCTGGCAGCCTTTGGCATTTCAAGTAAAGTAGTCTTTCTTCAGAAGTATATATATTAACAGTTGTCAATCTTCATTGAATATTTACTATATGCCAGGAACTGTACTAAACTCAATATTGTCCCATCCAAAGCTCACCATGACACTGTGAGGTAGTGCCAGTACTATTAGTCTCCCTAATTTACATACAATGAGGAAACAGATTTAGAGGTGAGAACAGAGCCAAGCTAAATTGGACCAGCCCACTTCAGAGTCTGGGCTCAGAATCACTGAGCTGATGCATGCCCCTGTCTATCCCAGAGGCTGTGCTGTAGGGATACCTAATCCTCTTCAAAACCAACACAATGAACATCAAAGGTCAGTGAGACCACTGCCACTTAAAAAGAAAATCTTGGTGGTAGTTGGTTAAGTGTCTGACTACGGTTCAGGTCATGATCTCACAGTTTGTGGGTTCAAGCCCCACATCAGGCTCTGTGCTGACAGTGCAAAGCTGTCCTCAGATCTTCTGCCTCTCCCTCTGCCCCTCCCCCACTCATGAGCACTTTCTCTCAAAAATAAAGAACATTAAAGAAAAAAACCCTGGATGACCGAATGGAGAGAGTAATTCTGAAAGCAAACAAAGGACTAATGAGGGAAAGTACTGATTTTTAAAAATGGGCAGGAAGGACATATCCACCTGCAAAGTGGCTATGCCTTTACAGTCCAGAAAATAGTTGAAAGGTATTCGAAAGCCGTGGTTTCAAGGCTCAGGTGTAACAACACCACTGTAAATGACACCATGATGAACATTTGGGTCCATAAAACATTATAACTTTGCTTCTTGCAATCTAACAATAGAAATACTGGGGGTATAGTCTCTTCATTATAACATTCTGTATTGATTTCTACTAGCATTGCATAAATATGGATATTCAATGTTCAAGTTTAGATTTTTTAGAGGGCACACATTTCATGCCCAATCACTGCTGAATTTTCATCTGCACAGCCCAATAAAAGATAACAGTTGGGGGTGTGAGCTCAGAAATCAGACCCTGTGGGTCTCCTTGCTCTGCATTTGACTGAATATGGCCCATTTACTTCCCTGATGACATGGGGATAATAAGTATTCATATATTTATTGTGAGTGTTTCATTATGCTATTTGTTAAAAATGCTCAGCGCAGTAAGCACAGTGTCAGACAAAGTAAGCATCCAACAAGTGTCAGTGAGTATTATTCTTACTGTTAATGTTATTAAGGTAGTTACTTAATTTGCAAATAATAGGTCATAGAGTTCTTCAGCTCTATTATTCTTCGTCAGCAGTGGATGAAACAGAGTTACAGCTTGCTAAATGTTTTTATTTAGTTAACAATGGGTGGTGGGAGATCTTGTTTAATGGAAATACCAGAAAGGCGGGGGGGGAGCATTGTTCAATATACTGTGGGCAACTTCATCTAGGACTTCTGAAAATTAAGAACCAAATGGTCACAACCAACACTTCAAAGTGCTCAATTTGGCTTAAAAGGAACTTTGTACTGAAAAGCTGGTGAATTGTTACAAGGTCTTAAAGTGGTTGCGTTCCCCAGCTGTTCCCTAGGCCTCAATCCTTTACTTCCCTTTAAGAAAGCAAAGACTGCTTTGTTTGCTTGTTTGTTTTAGCCTACTGAGGTGTGGCTAAGCTGGAGCTACGATGCTGAATTCTAAGAGGGTTAAGTGAAAAGGCCCAAAACAAAACAAAACAAAACAAAAATACTAGATTATTGGAACAAGAGATGTAAGAGTAACATTCTCCAGGGTTTCTGGATTGTGTGGCAAAGTAAAACGTATAGCAGGAAGTCAGGTACCTGAAATTCCAGCATGGTCTTCCCCATGTTTGACTCCAGCATGTAGTGGTAGGCTCCAATGCTGGTGCTGGGGTCGTCTGCATCATCCAAAGTGCCCTTGGGAGGAAAGCAGCAAGGAAAATATTAGGATTTTCCCTCCTCTTCTTTCGGTGTTCATGAATTAATGCTGTGGCCCTACAGTGAAACTTCTACTGTCCTGACCCTTCAGGTGTACTTTCTACCACCAAGTCTCCTGCTGATTTGGGATAAAATTCTTAATCTCAGCATGACTCAGAGTAAAGAGGAGGATTTCGTAATCAATATGAATCTAGCTTTTGATTAGAATATTAACTAATTATATACTTGCTAAAAGAATAATTTTCCCAAAGCAGAAATTTCTATATCTTTGCACAAGATCTTTCCTGTTGATAGTGGTTATGTTTGAGTAGGTACCCTCTGAGGCCTTCATCTGTTATGTGAAACTTTGGAATGCTGACCCTGTTCTGATTTGATGGCAACCAGGCAAGATTACATAACAGAGGGCAAGAATTCTCTGGTTGTATGGACCATTCATATTTAACTGCTACGATTCTTAATGGGAGTTTTTATAATCCGTTGCTGTTTGACCTGGAGACATGGATCTTGGTGTATATTTTTTTTCACTTCTGGACTGTTTAATATTTAGGAAACAAGGTGGGTGGGTGATGAGTAGAAATGAAATTTCCCTCCAATTTGGTTCGGGGTAATGACAGTAAAAAAAAAACCTAACACACACACACAAAAAACTCTAATTGGGGCACGCATCCCCTCTAGTATCCAGGACCTTAGGTTTCTGGGAAAGTGGGCAATGCCTTTCTGAGACTGAACAAACAACTGCCAGCATCAGATAGTAGCAAATTTATAGCTTTTGAATGCAATAACATTAACATGCTGCTGCTGAAATATTTATGTTGGCTTTTTAAATATCCCAGAGGAAATCCATTCAGAGCCTGCAAACCTTATATATTCTCTTTCCTGAGAAATTTCCATGAAAAAAATGATAAATTACATTTACACTGAGGGCCCCTCCCTGCTCCTGAGTAAATTCCACACATATAAATCAGGCATCATTTTCCTAACTCTCTTCCTCAAAGGCACTTGAATTTTACAGGGCAAGAAAATAAAGGCTTCCTTTCATCCTGACAGCAGATACAGAACAGAGCTCCCTGATGTCTTCCTGCCGGGTCAACCACTCTCTGTCCCTTGCCCCCTCTCTTATCTCTCTTGGGGGTGACAGGAGCATTTACAAGGGGCAAAGGAACAAAAAGTTCACTGCTAGTGTGATAATGTGTCCTTCATTTTCAGCACCTTCTCCAAAATGACAGAACCTTTATAATCAGATTAAGGTAATCAGAGAATGTAAATCTCAGATGGGGTTTATCCATGCTAAAGGCAAAAGCAGGAGGTGGCTAATTCCCTCAGTAATGCCAAGTTCCTGTCTTTGGAGGACACACATGGAGATGCTTGCCACAGTAGGAAACCAAGTCTCCATCCATTGTTCGTAGGCAACAAGGATCAGAAGCTCCAAATCACCAAGGGGCAAAACATCTACTCCTGGGTTGCTAAGAAAATATTCTATCTAAATTTCTAAGACAGAGCTTTTGTTCCTAAAGCATCTTGAATTAATTATGTCCATTTTAGAAATTTTCTCTGTAAAAAATTTTCAGCTCTCTGAAAGAAGTAATTCCTATTAAGCATGATAATTCTAAAATCTAACAAATATCGGGCATATGGCTTTTCCATATGTAAGCAGTCAGTCTTTCCTTAAAGATACAGATTGCCAGATCCCTACCCAGACTGGGGAATGGGTACTTTTAATAAGCACTTAGGATAATTTTTATCATTAGTCAAGTTTGGGGAAAAAATGAGCTAGCTTATCTCTAGATTAAAGCAGTATTCAGTCGCATGCATTCCCAGACCCTAAAAGAATCAATGCTTTTCAAACAGCAAACATTTAAATAAACAAATCAGGATGGATCAAATTATCTACTTTGATTTAAAGTTTGATTAATGGTGATCCAGGGTGGCTAAAAACTTCTGTGATGTGGCATAAGAAGCCAGTTCCAATTTCTTGATTTCTAGTCCATGTGTTTGTTTTGTTAAAAATCAGTAAAACTTAAACTTGCACATTTTTTTTTAAGTAAACTCTGTGTCCAGTGTGGGACCTCAACTCACAACTGAGCCAGCCAGGCTCCCCAAGCTCTTTTTAAAAAAGTTCCTGTATAAGGAACTTCCCAAGTTCTTTAAAAAAAAAAAGTTCCCCAAGTTCCTGCAGAGTTCTTAAAGAATTTGCTCATTTGAGTACTTCCCAAGATGGAAATGCCTCAGTGTTGCAGTGCAGCCAGCTCTCTACATCAGTGGGTACTCACACTGGTGGAGGCGACTGCCTCCTGCACACTCTCCATAATGAATTCCTTAGTGATCCTTCGAGAGGGCAGCTCATTGAAGAGGGAGTTGATGAGGGCCACTTTAGCAGCATCCCGTCTGGCCTCAGCTCTACTTAGGCAGCACTTAAGAAGGAAAGAGAAAAGGAGTCATTACAGGATTCAGCATCTCACCATTTTTGTGTGTGTGTCTCTCTCTCAGTGGATCTCTGGACATTCCCATTCATACACTTACTCTCTGTACTTATTCTTTCTTACCCATTGTTAATAATCCCCTGAAGATCATGAGATTATCTTTCTCCCCTAGAGTCCATGCTAATGTCTTGGTTGGTCTTCCATTGATTTTTGTCTTATTTTACCATCATTAAATGTCTACTCTGCACTAGAGGCTTTGCATACTGTTAATAAAAAATAATAAAAGTAATAACGGCTACTACTGTGTACTTGGTGATTACATTCGTTTTCAGGGTCTTCCTTAAATCCTTATTTCAGAGAAAAAAATGTAAGGAAAGAAGGGAAATTATATATATATATATATTTTTTTTTTTTTGAGAGAGAGAGACAGAGAGACAGAGTGTGTGAGGAGGGGAGGGGCAGAGAGAGAGAGAGGGAGACACAGAATCCAAAGCAGGCTCCAGGATCTGAGATGTCAGCACAGAGCCAGACATGGGGCTCAAACCCATGGACCATGAGATCATGACCTGAGCTGAAGTTGGACACTTAACCAACAAAGCCATCCAGGCACCCTGGAGATATTTTTAACAGAATAATTAAGGACACAGTTTCTGGAGTTAGACTGCTTAGATTCAGATTCCAGCTATGGTACTTATTTGCTAAAAGACTATAGGCAAGTTAGCCTTTTCTGTGCCTCGATTTCCTCCTCTGTAAATGGGAATAATAGTAATTCATATGTCATCAGGTTGAAGATAGGCACACTTAGTTAATATAGATAAAACTCTGAGAATACCTGGTACATGGGACTATCTCAGTCTCATTTATATGTGCTTCCATGTCCAGGTTAGGATAAGCAAGCTGATGTCAAAATCGATTGTTTTTCTTTTCCACCATTTATCCCCCACTTTCCTTCTAATAATGATTCTCTAATTTTCTTGAGGTCCATCCTTTCCACCTTGCTCACAGTCCGTGTAGTTGTAGTTTAGGTGAGACATGCCCTGTTTGGCCTTTCTGAAGTTAGGAATCTTAGGCAAACTATGATTAGTGACTCATAAAAAAAAAAAAAAAAAATCCTCCTAAAAGTAATATTGCTCTCCATTCTCCTAACCTTGCTTTCCTGTGGCTCACATGAGTCACTCAATGTATCTTGATTCTTTTCTATCCTGTCTCTTTTGTTGTCAGCTACAACTCCTCTTATTCAAATTCTGGCTTAGCATGGACCCTGGGGGGCCAGGTAGAGGGATGAAGCCCTGTGAGAATTGCACTGTCCTTGGAGCCCACTCCTACTGGAGGGTGAAATGCCATTTCTCCTACAGGTTCCTATGAACTGTCAAGGGTCAGAGAACCTCCTTCAAAACTCCTGGTTGGAAACACACCCCGGAAAAGAGAAGCCCAGAATCGGGTCCTGGTCAACAAGGTGGCCAGGCACCTCTGGGTCTGCTACTTAGTGATCATGAGACCCAGGCTTCCTGAACTTTGGGACTTATTTTCTCACTGGACAAATGAGGGGGGCCAGGCACTCTGGTGTCCAAGGCTTCTACTGCCTAAAATGCTTGATTCTCAGAATCAGTAGTGTCTGGTGACTGATGTGAAAGAACAGGAAAAATATCAAAGATCCCACTTTATTTTGTAGGTTGTAGCCTCAAGGATTCACTAATTCCACAGGGAAAAAGCTAACCACATCCACCCCGGTTTGCTTTCCACAACCCCCTCACTTTGCTTTCCATACATCCCAGCCTCTACCTCATCTTCCCTGCACTCGCTATGCTTGCACTGACTGAAGAACACTTCAAACTCATGCTCTTGTCTCCTCCAGAGGCTAGCCTTTCCTCTCCATCTCCACAAACTCAGTATGAATCCTTTGAGGTCAGGCCCTGGCCCTCTGTGATTTTCCCACTTCAACCTCCCTCTTTGGGCAGTTGTGATGACTATTGTAATGATCCCATACTTGGCTACGGACCACTTCTCCGTGCCTCCCTCCTAGCCTCCAGGCCTGGGAAGGCAGCTGGTATACTTCTTGAGCATCCTCCAAAGTGCCTGCTCACAGGGTCAGCACTTAGAAGTGCTCCACATGGCTAGGGTCAAGGTGAAGTAATGACAAGACTTCTGAAATAGGAACATGACCCCAGGGAGGATGGAAAAAAATGTGCAGGAGCCTTAAAAAACAGCAACTATATGCAGCTATTTTAGTTTACAACACAGAATTCTAATATCTCCTTTTAAATAAAGAATGGTACTGGGGTGCCTGGGTGGCTCAGTTGTTGAGCATCTGTCTCTTAAAAAAAATTTTTTTTAATGTTTATTTATTTTTGAGAGATATAGAAAGACAGAACGTGAGCAGGGGAGGAGCAGAGAGCGAGGGAGACACAGAATCCTAAGTAGGGTCCAGACTCTGTGCTGTCAGCACAGAGCCCGACATGGCACTCAAACCCATGAACCGAGAGATCATGACCTGAGCCGAAGTCGGACACTTAATTGACTGAGCCACCCAGGAGCCCCTGAGCAACGGTCTCTTGATTTCAGGTCAGGTTATTATCTCACAGTTTGGTTTGTGAGATCGAGTCCTGCATTTTAGGCTCTATACTGACAGTGTGGAGCCTGCTTGGGAGTCTCTCTTTCTCTCTTTCTCTGTCCCTCCACTGCTCTCTCTTCTCGGCCTCTCTCTTTTCCTCAAAATAAAAAAAAAAAAAAAAAAAGAATGGTGCTGAAGTTGTAAAATATATATGAAAGTGGTTCTAGTTTTTTCTCCTTAGAGTTGAGTGACAAGCAAGAAGGCTTTGGAATAGCTTCAAGCAGCAAAAGCCATTCAAGATTTAGCTCTCTCCTGAGGCATAGGCTACCTGTATTCAATTAGGGGGATCTGGACAGATAGGTTGATTTTGTCTTATGGACTTGGCTGGGAATTTATGGAACATTGAGTTCTACGTCAGAAGGCTTTCACTGAAGCTCAGGTGCTACCTCTTCCAGGAAGTTTTCCCTGACCACTCCAAGGTGAGGGTGGATCACTGTTCATGAGAGGCATTCACTACACTGCCATGTAATTATCTGCCAGTGCTCTGCGCCATGACTCTAGGCTCTGAGCATCCTAAAGGCAAAGTCAGTGACTAAGTCATCTTTATGTCTCTGGTCTTGAAATATAGTTTGTTGAATGAATAACTGAATACAGCCTAGAAAATTCAACGAGTCTTTTTTTTTAATTATTTAAAATGTTTTATTTATTTTTGAGAGACAGAAAGAGAGCATGAGTGGGCAAGGGCCAGAGAGAGGGGGAGACACAGAATCTGAAGCAGGCTCCAGGCTCTGAGCTGTCAGCACAGAGCCTGATGCAGGGCTCTAACTCACAAACCCACGAACCGCAAGATCATGACCTTAACCGACTGAGCCACCCAGGCACCCCGAAAATTCAGTGTCTTTAAGGCACCTGAGAAAATGCTTAAGAAATCCTCATAAAGAAGAGAATTTAATATACGTACTTATTATTTTAAAAATCCCATTTCAATATACCCTGTATGATATGTATTAACACAGTAATATAAAAATATATTAATATGTGAATTTCAGAGGGATAATTGGCCATTAGTTCAGGCATGCTAAGATTATCATTTTTGCTTGAGTGTAAAATGTTTATTATTCTTTGTAAAATCAGTTTCCCATCAGAAAGCAAAGTTTTTGCAAATATTACCTGACATCTGTAGGAGTATCCCATTTTAAAAGGTATTTTCTTTACAAAATCTATAATAGAGCCATTGGGGTTTTAGACTTTAGAGAATTAGATTCAGATCTGGGCAATCTTAAGAAACTTTATATAACTTTTTATCTAAATAATAGCAATTTAAACTGTCTTTCATAGAGAGAGACCTAGTAAACACTACTTAGATAAAAGAAGGTATCTATTTTAAATAAGACCAGCTAAGTAGTAGATCAAAGGCGCCACATACATTTACAACCAAATGGCACTGCTTCTGAGATCAAAGTGCTGCTGGGCTGAGAGAACAGAAGAGCCTTTTTCCAGAAAGCATGAAAAAGGACTATGGAGACTTCACCAATATCAAGATTTTAAAGCAGACACATGTCTTTACTTATTTACTGTTTCAATGTACAGAATCTTTGGTTAAAATGGGGAAGAAAGTGTACCAATTAATAAGTACATAAAATAAAATAAATTCTGAATCATCAAAAGGCTTTCTTGCTATTGTTCTTCGCATTTCTAAAAGGCAAGTACTTCAAAATGTCTATAATGTTAACCAGGCGCTTTCTTCTAAAATTTAGAGCTACAAATCCAAGCCAGTAAAGGCTATATATTTTTCTTTAGGGATATTTAAATGAGATCTCTCAAACCATAAGGGCCTGCACTTGGGCAAGAAATGTAGCCAAAAGCAATCTGCTTGGCAAATCTAAATCACAGTGTGGATTCTGCTGTAAGAATAGGCACCGTTAGAGTTACCATCAGTAGGAAATGCTGCAAGAAAATAAAATATGGTAAGTGACAGGTCATTTTATTGATGTGTCCAAATCAGTCATCAAAGACATCAGTTGGGGAGTGAGTGAAGTATGATGTTATTTCAAAACAACTTCCTGCTAGAATTAGACTTCCCAGGTCGTATGGTTTATTCTCGGTTTTTCAGCCAGACCTCAATCATAAATACAGATTCGTAAACCGTGCCTTGTCCGCTAACTATTCTTACTTGTTAATATAGAGAGACAACTTTTGTCCTTTGCACTTTGTTAAAGTGCAGAGCTGGAATATTTAATAGTTGAGATTTTACTAAAGTCAGCTGTGGATTTCTTAGGCATGTGAAGCCACATGATTTTCAGGCGGCTAGTAGACCCCACTCAGACATTTATCTTGATGCTCAGATGCCTTTCATTTGCTGGTACATTATAAACCACTATAATAATTTCAAAGCCTCCTGGCTCTAATCTAAAATTAAAGCAAAAAATAAAAAACTAAAATAATAATAAAAGAGTCTGGCAATGCTGAAGAAAACTATTGGAAGGCAGCGGTACTCCTGGCATCCACGCCCTCACGCAGTCCCCTCCTACACTATACCAGGGCTGGTCTTTGTAACCAACAGAATGTGACAGAAGTTATATGGTATGTCCCTTTTAATATTAGGTTATAAATGACACTGTGGTATCTGTCTTGATAACACTTGCTTTCTCTCCTAGATAGCTTCCTCTGGGAAAAGTCCACTGCCATGTCGTAAGCAGTGCTACAGAGAGACGCACATGGTAGGGAGCTAATGCCTTCTGCCAAGAGACATCTGAGTGACATTGGAAGCTGATCCTCCAGAACGGATCAAGCCTTCAGACGACTTCAGCTCTAACTGACAGCTTGAATATAAACCTCCAGTATGAGACAATGAATGTAAGTTTTGAGACAATTTGTTACCAGCCATAGATCACTAATATAAAGGCATTTCTCTTTGTTATCCTACTTTGTAGACAAGGAAACAGAGGCCATATCCCAAGGTCATAGAACTTAAAAAGTGACAGATAAAAGATTCAACCCCAGGTCTGCCTGACTTGAGAGTCCAGATTTTTAATTACTACATTATTGTGCCTGTCACAGAAATTGTCATATACCTTGGAATAGACAGAATTTGGCTAAAAGTTAATAGCACTCCTCAAATCGATATAGTTCTTTAGCCAAAGCACCTACTTTGATATTCTAAGGGTCATTTTGACAAAAGACTTCAAGATTGTCTCCTTCTATCCCTACATGACAAATTCAACTTCATTCAGAACAAAAGGCCAAAGAGGAAGCAGTACACTGTGGCAAGCAACTGTGCTCTTCAGTGAAGAGGGGAATGTGCTGACAATTATTCTATATCTGCTTCCCTTCTACTGTCCTTTGGGTGCTTTCCTGGACTATAGGAGAAAGAAAAATGGAAAGAGAGGCCAGCTATGATTAGATGAGGAGATCATATGTCATCTCCTGTACAAAGTTTCTCATGCTGGCTGGAAGTTAGCCCTTGATGAAGTATGGGACCAAGAGAATTTGCAGTTTTACCAAAGAGTGACCAATAATTTCAGACGTGTTTGCTAACTCTTCAAGAGCAAAAGTCATTTGAATGAAATGTCCCCAACTCCATTAGATAAGAAATTACCCCAATATCAGCTCATTCTTGCTTGCTCTTATATTTTATTTGCATGTTAGATCACCAACAAGCCACTAAGAGCCCATAGGGTACACTATGAAGATCATTAAGAAGCTTAGGCCAGGAGTCTGAACCCAGAGTTCAGAAAGTATAGTGTTCATAGTAAGATCACTTGGGGAAATGCTTAAACATGCACATTCCCAGGCTCTAACCTGACCAGCTTAATCAGTTTCTTTAGGTGGATTGTAGTGGGAGGTGGGGGGACTCTGCATTTTAACTTTCTAGGTGATTCTGAGGCAGGCGAACCCAGGATTATTCTTGGGGGCCTCTGTCCCGTTAGCGTCTCATCTCTAAATGTCAGGCGCAGAACCAGGTTTTGCAGGACCTGAAGTTCACACAATTTGGTGTGAACAACTTGTTTAATGAAAACAATATGAAACTATAAATTGAAAAAGTTGGCACTGTGCTTTGGAAAGAACCTAGATAGAAGCTTTACTGGCTTCCTGAAAAGGATAAGCCTCTCCTCTACTATATGAAAACATTCTACACTACTCTGGTCACCAACACAACTAATTCCCCCATGCAAATGAATTCTCTGTCACCAGCTGGGTGTCCTACATTGTAACATGATTATTAAACTATCTACCTGGAGATAACATCCCACAGATTAATGGCTCTGTCCTACAAGACGGCTCCCACTTCAGACATCAATAGCAAATCCAGGTTGTCAGCTAGGTTTCTGATTAACCAAACAGTTACAAATGAGTAGTTCCCATGACTCCTCCTCTGGTTCTGTCATTTTCTAGAACAACTCCCAGAATTCAGGAAAATGGTTCGTTTACTAGCTTACTGGTTTATTATGAAGGAATGCAACTCAGGAACAGCCTGAGGAAAAGGTGGTTGGGGCACAAATGTGGGAAGGGGCTCAGAGCACCATAGCCTTCCCAGGCACACCACCCTTCCAAAACTTCCATGTGTACACCAACCAAAAAGCTCTTCAAGTTCCAATACTTAGGATTTTTATGGAGATTTCATAACATAGGCATGAATGATTAGATATTTGGCCATCAGTGATTAAGTCAATCTTTAGCCTCTCTCCTCTCCTAGAAGGTCAAATTTTAGGTGTGAAACTTTCAACCTTCTAATCATTTGGTTGGTTCCTTTGGCAACCAGCCACCATCATTAGGGGCTTTTCAGAAATCACCTCATTAACATAAACTCAGGTGTGGTAGAAAGGGTTTTGTTATAAATAATAAAAGATACCTTTTCATTTTTACCACTTAAGAAATTCTAAGTGTTTTAGGAGCTTTGTGCCAGGGACCAAGAAGGATACAGACCAAATATGTATTTCTTATTATAAATCATGATATCACAATAATAAGTCCACCTCTGCTAACATCAAAACGTTAATTTCTCACTAATGAAATTGCTTCTACCAAAGAATCAAGGAATGGCAGTGTTCAGGTTGAAAAAAAAGTTCTCTATGACAGTTCTAAAATTAGGTGCTTAGGAAGTATATAAGCACTACTGATTTAAGTAAATGAAGTCTCCATTTTCTTCTTCTGCCCAGCAATTTTTATTCCTTTCATGATAGTTTCCCAAAGTGTGGCACTGTACAACGGGAAATTAATCGACCAAGATTAATTTGTGAGCCAGTAGGTTGTCCTGAAATACTGTAGGATATATACAAGTTCTTAAATTAAGTGAAATAAAATTTTGGTAGTCATGTACATGTTATTAAAGTAGAAATGCCTGGGGTGCCTGGGTGGCTCAGTAGGTTAAGTGTCTGACTTCGGCTCAGGTCATGATCTTGTGGCTGGTGAGTTGGAACCCCTCATTGGGCTCTGTACTGACAGTTCGGAGCCTGGAACCTGCTTCTGATTCTGCCTCTCCCCTCCCTCTGCCTCTAACCTCCCTCGCACTCTGTCTTTATCTCAAAAACAAATAAACCTTTAAAAAAATAAAAAAAATAGAAATGCCTAGTAAGAAATTAGTTTTATTGTTAATTATTTATTAAATACTTTAAAGTATTGACAAATGTGTTACTGTTCATAGAAACCTAGCTAGGCTGGCACAATTTATACTCTGAACAGTTACTTTCCTGAGAGCCTTCATTTGATTAATAATTTTCCCCATGCTTAGTACTAGGAAATAGGCAGAATACATGTGTTGAGTAGCTGTTTCTGGACCTCATAATTTTAGTGTACGTACATCTCAACTACGGTGTTTTCTACAAGGAAGCATGTGGAAAGACATCAATATAAGTAACTTTTCTCCATCTTAAACATCAGACTTTTTAGGATTTTTCATGTTTGTATTTTATTGATTGATTTTAATTTTCTTGTGGTTTCAGGTTTTGTTTTGTTTAGTTTTGTTTTTGAGAGAGAGAGACAGAACACAAGAGGGAGAGGACAGGAAGGGGAGGGGCAGAGGATCTGATGCAGGCTCTGTGACGAAAGCAGAGAGCCTGACACGGGGCTCAAATTCATGAACCTTGAGATCATGACCTGAGCCAAGAATTCAGAGCCTTAACCAACTGAGCCACCCAGGCGCCCCTTTAATATTTGTATTTTAAAGGCATTTGTATTTGAAAGACATCAAGAAAGAAAAAAAAATTTGTAGATCCAAAATGTACAAAACCAAGTTAGGCACACTTTACTAGTTCCCTACTAATGATAGCCAAGGAGTTGAAAAATAGTCTACTAAGGAATGAGATTTTTGAATAAGAACAGTAATAGCAAATGAAGCAGATTGAATCTACATATGAATTCAAACCTGAAAATGTTGTTCCCCCTTGGGGTCAACAGCAGGTCAGTGTTATTTAGGTGGCATTCCCTGAATAGCACATTTACCCAAGAGATCTGAGCTGGGACTTTGCAGGTGGCAAAACCAAATAAACTGACTCTGTTAGAGGTGAGAATTCTTGCCCAAATCCGTTAGGCTGTCAAGTCTGTCATCCAGGTGGTTGAGAACGTTTTGCTTTTGGGAATCAGAGTTCAAGTCTCAGCAAGCGACTTGCAGAAGTTGTGTGTATGGGCTGCCAGTTCTGGTCAGTGTCACCAACACCTCTGTTGCATCCTGACAGCAAGGCATCAGCACAAAGAATGCCGCAAGCTAGGCCCTGGTGCTAATTGTCCCCTTTTCAGTTCAAGACCTTGACTGCCCCTGGTCTAAGCATGAACATTTGCATGTGTTCCAATTTATCTAATTGTGGATATATTAGCATTTTTTTCTCCTTCCAGATGGTGATGTGAAAAAGGGCAACCGTTGAAACTCAGTCACCCAAGTTAATATCGTGCCTCTTTCTCTGTAGGTCAGGCTGGCTGCAAATATGTTGGGAACAATTTGGAGCTCTGTGTGTGCTGGGAATGGGGGTCTTTGCTAGGTATGGGGGAGGGGAGTGGTCTGGGAGTCCAATTTTCAGAGAAAACTCACCAGTTCCTGTCAACTGAAAGAAACGTTTCATGCACATGGTGGGTCAGAATGTTATTTTTATAATATAAACCACCTGGCCTCCTCCTCGTTTACCTCTGCCACAAATGCTATTCTACACACATACCTAGACCAAGGTCCCTGGTAACTATTACAAAACCATGTTGTGTTTGCTCCTTGAGGTTTTTCTTTCCCCTTTTTTCTTTTCTTCTTTTGCTTTTTTCAAGTTAAGGTGAAGACAAGATGAATTGATCAGGGCTCAGAGTTTTGGTTTATTTTTATAGTTGCTTTGATGTAAAAGGACTTGGCTCTGATTGCACTGAGAGGGATGGAAGGGGGACGAGGAAAGATGGAGTCAGCTTTTATTCCTCACTCAGCAACTCAGGAGACAGTTAGCATCTTCCTAAAGCTCATTCAACTAGGGACTTGGAGACTCCTGCAAAGATAATCCCAAGTCTTTATTTAGTGTGGATTCTCTTCCCAAGCATTCCTTTCACCGAACTCTGTTGTTCTATCTGGAGATCAAGCATCTCTATTCACTTTGCTTGCTAAGAAAAGACAGAAATTAAAGTTAGGGAACAGGGCTGGGGAATAAATACAGCATCTCATTAAAACAATATGTACTCTAAGTTTCATGGCAAGTCATTAAAGCCTTGACATATGACTTTCAAATGGGAAGGGGCTATAACTAACCTTCCTATCTTTGGGTCTCATTAGTTGCAACACAGGATGCTTTCCTGTGGAAATTTCTACCAGGAAATGCCTCCTTTAGAAGTTAACATTGCATAGTGTGTTGTGCATTTGAGTCAAGGTGTACAAGTCTGGAGACAGAGAAGAGGTCCTGGATGATTTCAAATAGAAATACTTTGCATTAAAACAGCGTTGGTGTAGGGCAAGAGCCTCAATTTTATGGCAAGAATTAAATCTCTATTTGGGACACAGAATGTTGAGCCTAGGACTTATTTAATGATCAGTGAAAAGAGCATTACCATTCCATTTAGCCAAGTCTATGAATTAATAAAATTTTCTCTTAGTCCATGTCTCCTGGTAAAAACTTAATTTCATAAACTTAGTTTATTGTGATTTAAATATACTTTTAATTCCATGGACTTTGAGAAGACTCATTCAATGCATGAAAGTGTAAAACATGTGTTTTATATCTGATAATACAGGGAAAGTGTGCATACTGCCTCAAGTAACTAAAACACAATAAAACCAAACAGTCCTCTCCTTCTTTTAGGTCATATATATCTTGGAAAAGTAATTTTTCTAGGTATCTTCATAGGCAAAGGTTTTGGTTTGGAAACTAAGAGGCATAAAAATGAAAGGCCTTTTAGAGACACAGAGCTTTGCTAGGAGCTCATCTACTCTGTGTGTTCCTCTCACATCTCCCAACTGTGCAGCCGTATTATGCAACACCAAACATTTGTTGAAAAAAAAAAATCAATCAACGGCTTGTCTTTAGAAATATTAAATGTCTCAGTTCCATGGGGTGCCTGGCAATACACAAACAGCCTAAATACCCAGACCGTGTTTAACACCTATATTTATTCTCCGTGAAGAAATATTAACAACAGCAAAATGTTTACATGAAAAAGATGTGATACCCAAATGACTTAGTGTCCTGCCCTTCAAATTAAGCTATCACATCAATGTTTTAGCCAGGGGATACATTTTTTATTCAATCCCAACTTATGCACATAAATAATTGCATAGTCTAGTACTACACTCAAAGGAATTTTTGGTTGTTATTCCAAATAAGAATGAAGTTTCATTAATACAAATCGCTCTAGCAGACTACCTGGAAGGCCGCGTCACTGGTTGGAAAACAAAAATTGAATCAAACCTTTTAATCAAAATAGAAAAGAAGATAAAATATTCAAATAAGTTCTCCTTTTGCGTTTGAAAACAAAAACAGCTGCTGAAGCAGTGAGTGGCTTTCCTTCTGAGTTCACCAAGAGGGGAGCCACACGTTGATCTGATGGCCTCTGTGTTGCTCTTATTGCAAAAAATGGAAATTACTGCAAGTTTTCATGGTCATGATATGTGGCTAGGGAGGGATTAACTGCCTAGACAAAAATGGCATAAAGAAAATAAGTCCAAAATGCGTGAATTCCTACCTAATGCTTGTAATATTAGAGGACGATTTTTTTTATAAAAGACACAATACGAACTAAAGTGTTCCAATGTAACTCTCTAAAAAAATAACAATATCAATAGATCATTTTATTCATTGTTTTGAAATTCAAAAATGAATCATATTTTCACTTCTCTTTTTCTAATACTGTAGTGATTTAGGAAGGCATAGTTTAAACAAGATTATGGCTGCTGCTTTTCCCTCTGGCTCTCTGTTTTTCTGTGGCTTGTGGTGTCAAGACTAACTGAAATTCTTTAATTAGTCTTCTTGGACACAAGCCTCCCATTTACTTCAGTGGGAGGTTTCTTTGCATAAAACCAGCGGTTTGTGTCCATCAGAGCCTTTTGACTGCTTTCCTTTGATTAATCAGAAAACTAAAGCTAAGTCTGAATACCATTTTTCTAAAGAATGAATGGCCATAATCTCTTACAGCTTTCATGAAACCAGAAGGATTAATCCTTCAATCCAGTCCCATACTCCACTTCAAGTATTTTCAATTACTTGGCACCATTGGAGGTGACGTCCATGGCTCAGTAAGAAGGCTACTGCTGGCATAATGGTTTCTCCATGTCTCAGCACATGGTCTTGGCATTAATAATCCATCACGAAATGATTTGCAATGCACAAGGGTGACATTTGATTACGCAAAAAGCATTACAGGAATGAGCATATAGGCTCTTACTGGCCAACTGCTGGCAAAAACATGATGAAATGTTATATGGTGAAAATAACATTTAAGATGGTTTCTGAACCAACAAAGAAAAGAGTAAGGTCATTGCTTTAAGAGAAATTTTCTTTCTTTTTTCTATTTCCTAGTTTTCCTTTCTCAAATCATATTTTGGAGGGCCAAATGGGTTAAGGGGCCAGATTTGTCAGCCAATCACCCAAACACATTTTCAAAACATTTGATTCAGGAAATTCTGCATCCTTTAAAGCAACGATGTTAACAATCCTCCTGAGAACCTTAAAATATAATGATTTAAACATAAGGTAAAGGAGACCCTGAAATGATTACAGAAATCACCAAGCGACCTCACTGTTGAAGAGTTCAATTTTTTCATTTTGTATTCTATTTTTTAAAGATCACAAGAAGGATGTTGAGTGTATTATCTAGGGGAAGCCCTATCATTTTGAGTAGAAATTTATGAGATGATTGGGAAATTCATAATTCTCAATGTAGTGAAAGCAAAAACAAAAACAAGAAAATTTGAATTTCTTAAACTAATGTGCTCTAGACCCATTCACTGATTTGTCATCTACATTATATTCTAGATAGGTTGTAATGAATGCACTTACCACATAAGAACAAACAAAATGAACACGTGGGTGAGAGGATGGCCAAATCTTGGTTATTTGTGGGCAGGGGTATAGGGTGGAAGGAAAGTTAGTGACATAAATTAAAGTCAGAGAGACTTAGATGTTTTTTTACATCAATATTTTTAAATTAAGCCACAGATATGAACGTAATAATATTACCTGATTTTAATGTTCCTGCCTTTTCTTTGCCAGCCCACCATCTTACAGTTAGGTAAAATACCTTAGCTGATATATTGTATTGCATATCATAATATATATACACACTATTTTATACATCAATCAATAGTGATCATATAC
Organism: Crocuta crocuta; assembly: GCF_008692635.1. Classification (NCBI taxonomy): domain Eukaryota; kingdom Metazoa; phylum Chordata; class Mammalia; order Carnivora; family Hyaenidae; genus Crocuta; species Crocuta crocuta. The sequence goes on along the minus strand of NW_027530190.1, from coordinate 1,163,833 downwards.
AATAATGGACAAATATAAACTTCAGTGATTTTTTTAAAGTTTATTTTTGAGACAGACAGTGAGAGAAGGGGAGGGGCAGAGAGAGAGAATGGGGGGGAGAGAGAGAGAGAGAGAGAGAGAGAGAGAGAATCCAAGCAGACTCCACACCAGTGCAGAGCCCAATGTGTGGTTTGAACTCACTAACCCTGAGAGCATGACTTGAGCCAAAATCAAGAGTTGAATGCTTAACTGACTGAGCCATCCACGTGCCCCTAAACTTCAGTTATTTTTGAGATTTGTTATTCATTCATTTAGCTATTCCTTCAACAAAATGTATTAGGCACTTATTATATGCAAAGTACAGTGCTTGGAGTCATAGGGATAGAAGGATACAGACTCCGTCCCTGAGGCATTTACGCTTTATTATAGAGACAGACTATGCACATACGTAGTAGCTAGAAGAGGTCAAGGCATAAATGAAGAACAGGTAGGCTGAAGCGCTGAGTGTCAGGAGAGGAATTCAGGGAGATAAAGTTGAAAGGGAAAGTTGGGGCCAGTTGTTGAGCCTTTACTTCCAGTCTAAGGAATTTAGACTTTAATAAAAAGGCAATAGGGAGCCACTGAAAACCTTTTTTAAAATTTAATTTTGCAATTATTTTAGAGTTATAGAGGAATTTCAAAGATAATACAGAGACTTCCCAAAAAGTAGTCAATATCACCTAAGTTTCTTTAAAAAAATTTTTAAATGTTTTTTTTAATTTATTTCTGAGAGAGAGAGAGAGAGAGAGAGAGAGAAGACAGTGTGAGCAGGAGAGGGTCAGAGAGAGAGGGAGATACAGAATCTGAAGCAGGCTCCAGGCTCTGAGGTGTCAACACAGAGCCCGATGCGGGGGCTCAAACCCATGAATCATGAGATCATGATCTGAGCTGAAGTCGAACGCTCAACCGACTGGGCCACCCAGGTGCCCCCACCTAAGTTTCTTTTAATATCATCTGAGTTTTCTTGTTTTTCAATATAATTGCTTATGTCGTATTGTTATATTATACTCCTATGATTGTGTTCCTTTTATCATGTTTAGTGTAGTATATGCTTTGTCTTTTTTCTTACTCAGAAATGCCAAAGATTTTTTTTAATTTGTCTTTTCAAAAGAATAGTTTGGTTTTGTTGACCAGGTTTGCCGGTTTTTGCCCTATTATATCAGTTCCTCCGAAGCTGTCTTACATTGAAATTCAATCTATATTAAAATGAAACCAAAAACTAAAACCCCAAACCATTGAGATCAATTACAAATTTAGTATAAAAAAAAGCCCTTGATCCATCTTTTAAGCAGAATATTTTCCCTAAGTCCCACGGAGCTCTGTGATTCTTTCATCATGATCCTGTATGGAATATGGTAAGCCCTTTCAATATGAAAATTTGTGATTTCTTTAACTCAAAGAAAATTGCTTCTGTTATTTATTTCTTCCCCACTATTTCCTTTGTTTCTTTCTAGAACTCTTATCAGATTAATGTTTACCTCCAGGATTTATTCCCATGTCTCCTGTATTAATTTTTTTCCCATCTCTTTGTCTTTTTGCTCTATGTTCTAAAACATTTACTTTACTAATAATTTTTTTATTTTGTCATCCTTCACTAATTTGGCTGTAACCTATGTCCACTCATCTATTTACTCCTCTTTTATTTATTTATCTTTATTATTCTAATTTGGTAACCATATTTTTAAATTTCTTGTTCCCTGCTTGCTCCTTGTTTCACAGCTATTTTAAGGATAAATATCCTTCCACAATTTTCTTCTCTTATGTCATCTGTTGCTTGAATTCTTTATATCCTTATGTTTGTTTGACTTGGCCTTTCTCTTGTTTTTGGTTTTCCTCAAATGTTTGGTGGACTTTAGACCACTGACATTCATAGACAAAGACAGTCATTCAGGTGGCTGGCAAGACCTTGCTCTGTTACTGAGTAGGTCTGTTTGCCTAGAAGGTCTCCCCTGAATGAGAAGTCTGATGGAAGTTCTCTATGAGTAGGCAGATTTCACCTTAGAATGTTCGATGAGGGACTGCAGGTTCACATAGATTAAAGAATCCCTTCCTCAGTGGCTGCCTTTCTTCCCCTTCCCCTGCCCCTCATCCTTATCTAAATGTCTATAGTTATATTAAGCTCTGTTTTGAGGCTTCTAGACCTACCTTCAAATCATCCTCATCAGGCAACTCACTGTCATCAGTCAGAAGTCAAACAGAGATCCACTGCTGATCAATGTTCAGGGTAGGAAAAAGCAAGATCTCTGTGGCTGGCTGGGCCAGAAGTTTTGAAAACAGTTCTTTAAGTAGCCTTAAAATTACTCCCACGCTACTGCCAGAATAATCTTTCTGAAACACATTTGAATGTATCAGTCTCCTACTCAAAATCCTCAGGGGTTCTGATTTGATATGGAATAAAACCTGTTCTCCTTTGCAAAGTATGAAGAACCTTTATGTGATTATTCCAACATCTCCTACCATTTCCCTGCCGCAGACACACTTAGGCTTCCCAAAGTCTGAAAGTGCTTGCGTTTTTCTCTTCCTCCAGGCCTTTTAATATACTGTTCCTTATGCTAGGAATGTCATGTCCCCTGTATTGCCTGGCAAAGACACCTTCAATTGCATATCTCAGCTTGTGATTGCATTTCCCGTGAATCCTTTGACTTACTCTAATCAGACATAGGTTTGTAGGTCTATTTATTAAACTATGTTCTCCCGTCACTCCATAAAGATTTGAAATGATATATAATAGATACACAGTAGCAGGATAAAATAAATGAGTAAGGCATACTAGTTTCAAAGGGACAGAAAAGGTAGAAATATAAATAATCATGTATGATGTTAGTCCTTAATTATATGACATTAAGTTTTGTGGACTCACACTACAAAGAGGTACACTGTAAATTTGCCTCTGGGGTTCCTAGTTGTCAAACCTGAGAGGGAAACTTGAATGCTTGTTGAGTATATAGTCCATAAACTATAAATACAGGATTTTTACCAGTTATGGAAAACTGAGAGATAGTTACTGCACTAAAGGAGTACTTACAAAGGTGACTGATAAACTGAGAAGTTTCTTCTTTATGCTTTCATTGATCCTCATATATAACTCTATTTAATTACTATAATTTTTTGCACACTGATTTCTTCAAGGTATGGATTATTCCCTCATTACTTGGCCCAACGCTTGATATTTCCAAGTCAGTGAATATTTGTCATATATACTGGACAATCAGAAGTTGATGGTTATTATAGGCAATGTTTTTGTGTGAGTTGGTATACAACTAGAATTGCGTCATCATTTATGTTAATCATAAAGAAGATAAAGATTTAACCAACTAGAAGAGCCTTTATAATAATTACTAGGGGCGCCTGGGTGGCTCAGTCAGTTAAGCGACCGGCTTCGGCTCAGGTCATGATCTCATGGTTCGTGGGTTTGAGCTCCGTGTCGGGCTCTGTGCTGACAGCTAGCTCAGAGACTGGAACGTGTTTCAGATTCTGTATCTCCCTCTCTCTCTAGCCCTCTCCTGCTTACGCATGCGTGCATTCTTTCTCTCTCTCTCAGAAATAAATTTAAAAAAAAAAAACCCAAATACAATAATTACCAAAAGAATACTTAGAATACCTAGTATTCTAATATAAATATATTGCATATATATCTGATATGACTCCCAACAAACACCATGGATATTATTCCCCATTTCAAAATCAGTGAAATCAAGAAGTTAAAATAAGTTTCTCAAGAATATGCAGGTATTCAAAGGCAGAAGTTGGGCTTAGCCCAGGTGCCTGAACTCAGACCTGTGGGTCTCAACCTTTGCAGTTGGTTCATGCTTTGGTGTTTAGTAGGTTGCTTAGCATTTGATTACAAAATTGATGGAAGGATACTGATGGAAGGACTTTGCAGGAGTTTCCTTGTTCTTTATGGTTTATTCTAAAATATTTTGAGGGAAAAGGCAGCAGCTATCAGCCAAATAAAATGCTATAAAATTAATTTTCCGCAAAGAAATATCAGGGGCCACCCTAATATAAATCACTTACATTAAAAAAAAAAAATTGGAACACCTGACAAGTATTTTTGTATATATAATGGAATGCAACACAACGTATTTTTCACTACGACCAAGAAAGCTTATAATGTTACCATTTTATAGAACGACTTACTCTCTTTTAACCCAATTAACTTTTACTGACCAATTTATGGTTGTTTCTTACCTGAAAGTTGCCAAAACAGCTTCCCCCTGGGAGGGTCACATAACTCACAAAGGGCGGTCCTGGAGAAGGCAAGGACTCATAGACCACCACGCCTTCACTTGGGAATGCAGCCTTCTGCTGCTGCTTGCTTTCCCAAAATTCCTGTAACATTGACACAACATTCACTGAAAAACAAAAAAAAAACCATAATCAGTTTTTAAGGATGAATGTACTTTGGGAAAAACAAAATTTTATTTGCAGGCTGGATTGTGTAACATGTCATTTCCAATTTAAGCAGAACCGTATGGACGTTTATGAGTGGGAGGGAGCACTTTCCTATTTAATGCAAATGTGTTTATTTCTTCATGAGTATGACTAAAGTAGTTGGGTACCCTAATTCTAATAATGTTGCAGTATACTAAATTTACTTTATAAATTAATTTTTAATACCGAATTAAAAAATGTCACTCTTCTTCTTTGAAAATTTGCCTCAATATGCTTTGTTTAGGGCTGTGGTTATCCAGGGCCCATGCTCCCATTTCTCATAGATTCTTAAACCTACAAAGTGAAAGCCAAATTTGGAGGTAAAGCTATAAACAATACCATTTTAATTGGGACCCGCGTATTATAAGATTTAAGAGGAGAAAGGCAGAAAGAACACTCTTTCATGCTCCTCTCCATCCCAATCGAAAAGAGAATGAAAGGCAGTTGGGTAATAAGCAGGAGGCTGGAAAAAGCCATAAGTGAAACTAATAACTTGGAGACCTTGTTAAGGACTACGTCTGTTAGATAACTTCAGAAAACACAGTAATGGCTATAGCCATGTGGTTTAGATTAAATGACCTGTGATAGCCTGCAGAAGTTTCAGATCAAATTTGGTTGGTTTGTTTATCCTGTACTGCAAATTGAATTGTGAAAATTAACAAGGATAATAGAATTGTAGCGTCAAAAGAGACTTTACAGGTCATGCAGGCAAAGCTCTGCCTAATGTAGGAATGTCTTATACAACACTATTGACAGCTGCCTATCTGGTTTGTGCTTTAACACAGGGAAGGAGCTGGTACTTGTTACACCTTAAAGCAGCCAGTTTCCACTCCTAATGGTTCTGTGAAAAGATCCTTTTTGGGAGTAAACTGAAATCTGCTGTCCTGTAAGGTTCATGCAAGCGGCCTATTTCTCATTTCTGGGGCTTCACAGAAGTTTATGCCCTTACCCACGTGAAAGTCCACCGCATACATGAAAGCAATATAGAACATTTATTGCTTTTGCCTGCCTTGAATTTGCTTCTCCTCTTTGTGGGAGAACACAAAAGTCTTCTTTAAACAATCATCTTTTCTTCAACCATGTCTTCTTCAGGGTTGAGGGATGGGGATTTGACCAAAGCCAAGTCATTTAGAACCAATGAGTTCAGGACTTCTGTTGGAAATGTTGGAAGACTAGATTCTCTCCTTTTTCTCTAGGGTTGCTGAGAGGATTGGAAGTAAGTGTGACACTGCCCAAGCAAGGAGGAAACTTGGCTGAGAAGAAAGCCAATACAAAGAAGGGTAAAACCAAGAGATGGACAAAGAAAGACTAAGTTTCAAATAAACACTTTGAGTCCCTGAGCTAACACATCTGCTTTTTCCCTTTAAATAATTTTGAATTGATTGTCTCTCACTTGTATATGAAAGTATACTAATACAGACAACTCTCAGGTTTCCTCAAGTTCTAGATTAAATATTTTTTGTTCTTCTAAACAGTCTTTGCATAATATTGTGTCTATGTCTTTTGGCATTCTCCTGAATACATTCCTAACTGTGCTTCAAAATGTTGAGCTTTAATATTTTTCAGGGAGTCAGAAAAGTCACAGAGTTTGACCTGGAGGCAAAAACAATGCACAGCCACCTTCTAAGCTGTTTACTAGAGTACCTGGCTCCTTTACCTCATTCCTAGGTCGTGGATCAGCTTCATAGTGTGCAGTTCAGGCAAATTCTCAAGATACCTAAGGAATTAGATGCCTGTATATATTTTAAAACTGTACTGTTTAGTATTTAAGAAGTGTTTTGGCAAAAAAAAATGGGAAAACATTAAGACTATCAGAGGGGATAATTGAATTAACTAAAAAGTACATGTTGAAGTGGTCAAGGTGAGATTAGACATTACAGAGTTTTTCATTCATTCAAAACTATTTGAATAATATTTTCTACTAGTTGATATAATTCTAAATAAAACTTTTATATCTTAAACTGTATTTTGATTACCCATCTTTCCTGGTCTCCCAGCTCCAAGAAAGCAAGGATTTTTGAGCTGGTTGGTTTGCCTTTCTACTTGCATGTGACCTTCAGGACTTAGCAGAATGTCTTAAAGATTGAATCCTAAAACCAAAGCCAGTACCTGTTGCTCTGATAGTCCACAAGGCACAAAAAGCCTGCTATTTTAAGTTAGTTCATTGTTGAATGAATTTTAAGCTGAGAATTGGAGTTGGAAGATGAAGACGCATGTTAGTCTAGATATATTGAACAGAAGAATTTTGGCATGTAAAGCTATGTGCATTAAAGAGTTCAAAGGTATGTAATCAGTAGATTTCTATATGAATAAAAGTAGCAGTTTTCAAATTTTTCATTCTGCAACCTTGGGAGACTTCTTTGATAGTCTTGTGTATGTCATCACCTCTAAAAGTACAACATATGTACATGCACACACACAATCCATCTTTCTATCTCTATCTCCTCTTGTCGACTGGAAAACCAGATGAATGGAGTGCAGAGGGAAGAAGGCCAGCTTGCTATTTGAAATTCCAGAGATCAGTATAGCAGAGGGATACTCTATTTATGAAACATATGCTCTTTTATTTTTTTTTTTGAAGTAGCAACAACAAGGTTCATGGGCAATGTCAAAGAAAATGCAAGCAGAGGCTCAAGTTCCACTGAAGAAAACCACCCAAATCTGAGGACAGGCTTCACTACACAATTTAGTCCCTAGCCACAATTGCCCTTTGGCACTCAGCCAATGATTCTGCCTCCCTTGTTACAGAAAAAACTTGGGCTACCAAGCATGTGATATCCATCCCCACATCTAGTGACCCATCTGTGCAAGTGCCTAGCTCCACATTATTTCTTCCAGTCTCAGATGGCATTGTTCTGGTAGTAATTCTCTTCACCTTCTATTTTTAAAGATTTCCTCTTTATTCACAACTTCTCAGCAGCCGTAGGTATGCTCAAGATAACCAATCAATCAATCAATCAATGAATTAATCAGTTAAATGAAACACTCAACCTTGGGACTATTTTTGGCTACTAGTTATTAATATTTTCCTGTTGTAGGTAAGCTGCTAGAAAGAATATTTTATATTACTATCTCTGATTCCTCATCTTCCATTCATTTTTTACCCTCCATAATCTGACTTTCTTCTGTACTTTATTCCACTGAAACTGCTCTAGCAAATATCACCAATTCCTAATTTTTGGTTCTTATGTATTTGACCTCTAACTGTATTTGACATAGCTGATCAGTTTCTTCTAGAAACACTCCTATCCCTAGGCTTTTCTGAAATTATTCATCCTGATTTTGCTTTTCTATTCCTAATCATTTGCTCTCAGTTTCTTTTTATGGGTTTCTCTTTCTCTGTCATCCCTCATGTTGATCTGAAAAAAAATCTTGTCTTTTCTTGCTCTCTATCATTTTCCTTAAATGTCAGAACCTATTTCCATGACTCCATATACCATAATATAAGCCAACAGTTCCCACACCATTCTCCTATAACTCCAACTTTGTTAATAGATACTTGCTTGTGAGATGTCACACAAATTCGACATTTCCCAAACTCAACTCATTTTCTTTCCCTAAAACTCTACTCTTCCTCCTGAATTACTTAGAAAGTAATATTATGACCTATTCAGTCACCTAAATAAAAAGCTGGCAGGAATCTTAAACTTCATGTTCTCTTTCCATCCTAATAAATGCCCAAGTTTTACCAATTCCATATCCTGATGTCTCCCATAGTCTCCACTTCCTCTCAATCTGTACTACCATTACTGCATTGGTTCATATCTCATCCAGTATACCATAATATCCTCCTGACTTCCATTATTCTCCTATGCAACCTATCCTCCAATTGCTTCCAGGGTAATCTAAACCTCACAGTTCATCAAATCATTCACATCTTCTTCTTTGTAAAAATTTTAACATATATTTATTTTTTTTGTTTTTGAGAGAAAAAGAGAGAGAGAGAGAGAGAGAGAGAGAGATGAGGGGCAGAGAGAGAGGGAAATACAGAATCTGCAGCAGGCTCCAGGCTCTGAGTTGTCAGCACAAGGCCTAATGTGGGGCTTGAACTCATGAACTGCAAGATCATGACCTGAGCCAAAGCTGGATGCCTAACCAACTGAGTCAACCAAGTGCCTCTCATTCACATCTTCTTAAAATCCTTCTGTGAATCCTTCGTTACCTACAAGATAAATAACTCCTTGACAAGGCATAGAAGACTCCATGTCTTGATACTTTCTTGTTCCATACAAGCCACCTCTCTCTTTTCTCCTCCAGGCCCCTTTAGACTCCCTTGGGTTTTATGCTACTGGCAAGCCCCTTACTTCTTCTATTCCTCCTCTTAGAATGCCCTTTTCCCCAGTGGCTGTTGACTTCCTGTATGGCCTACTTATCTTTTAAGATTCACTTCCAGCGTCAACTACTTAAAAATAAAAACAAAAACAAAATAACCACTAAATCCTTGCTACAGAAACTTCAATTCTCTGAGAAGCAGCATGTATACCAGTTGGGGACATGTCAGAAATGCAGATCCCAAGCCCCACTCCAGGCCTATTGAACCAGAATCTACATTTTTAACAAGGTTTGCAGGCAATCTGATGCACATTAAAATTGAGAAGTCCCGTTATAGGAAGAAGTTGCTATTCTGATCTCCATGTGTACCTATTATAAGCCAGGCACTATGCATTTTCTCATTGAATCTTTATAACATCCCCTAGAAATGGGTATTATCATCCACAGCTTATAGATTAGACATTAAAGATGCTCAAGGTACAATCACACAATGACTAAGTCTTAGACCTGGGATTTTTAATCTAGTGCTGTCTGTATAGTCTATAGTCTTTCTTTATTCTGAGACACTCTCTAATTGTGCCAGAATTTAAGTTGTTTTCATATGTGTCTACCTGTACTGAAGACAGTGCTCTTTAGAGAAAGAATTACATCATTTCTTTCCACAGTGTCTGGAACATAGTATGAGCATAATAAATATTAGTTGAGTATTTAAATATCATCAAACCATAAAAGATGTTTTTTTCATTCAAGTTATATGACATATTTCCAGCTTGGAACTGTCACAATGAATGAGAGGTCTTTGTTCATATGAACAGCTATCCTGATGACCAACACTTTGCTCTGGTTCAAAGCAATGGTGTAAATACTCAATGATTGTGTACCTCATAGAGGGTGGTTACTGGGCCTCCCATTCTAGTCCCTTCTTTCAAGTAAAGATGACTAAAGGAGGAACAAAAGGAACAAGACAAAATGATAAAAGACTGATGAGGAACTTGGACAGGCTTCCTGGACAGAAGGCCGTGAGCAAAGGTCAAGGTCAAGTCTCTCTGCCTAATTGTCAAGAAGCTGTAGTTTGGAACATATATCCTTTTTGGTTATGCATTATTCCTCTGAAAGTTTAGTAAAGTTTGTTGTTGTTTTTTTTTTTTTTTTTTTTTTTTTTTACTTTCTACTTTGTTTTAATGGACACTAAAGAAAAAGGGCTTTATCCACAGCCAGACAGCCAGGACAGGATAAATTGGTCATCCACAGTGAATCTGGGCACAGGAGAGAGGTAGTGTATCTTCAGCTGGAGACTGGGAGAAAGTAGATGGTTAACAATTTGCTTGATGCTGGAGTCAGGACAAGCTGAACAGCCTTACTAGTTCAGGGTTTAACACCCACAGGTCATCAATGGTTTTATGTTTTTCAAGATAGCTGATGTTAAACTGGTAAAATTATTACAAAGAAATAGAATATCAAATGGCTGAGAGTAGGGGTGTGAGAGGAAGTAAAGGAAGAGAGAAATGTTGGGGAGGGCCTGAGAATAATAGCATGAAATCTAATTCCTTTTTGTGACTTCTATCAGGTTATAACATCTGAGAGTAAGGAAAGGAATTGAACCTATGCATTTACAGCACACGTCAAACTTCTTAATCCATTGCATTTCCCCAAATTGCTTTCTCAGACACAAGTGATTGACCTTGATATGGACTAAATATTTGTGCCTCCTACCTACCCATCCTTCCTCCCCCAAATAACCAAATTCGTATGTTAAAGACCTAACTAACCCCCAGGATGATGATATTAGAAGATGGGGCTTTGGGGAGGTAATTAGGTTTAAATGAGGTCATTGGGTTGGGGCCCCCATGATGGGGTTAGTGCCCTTACAAGAAAAGAAAGAGACACCAGAGCTTCCTATCTTAGTGATGTGAATATACAGCAAGAAGGCAACCATCTGCAAGCTAGGAAGAGGTCTATCACCAGGAAACATATATGCTGATAACTTGATCTTGGACTTCCCAGGCTTCAGAACTATGAGAAAATAAATTTCTGTTGTTTAAGCCATCCAGTTTATGGTATTTTGTTGCAATAGCCAGAGCTAACACAAACCACTTTGGAAGTTTTGAATATTTTTTGTATCAAGAAGATAATTTGCATTGTTGCTTATAGGCATTAGTATGGCTATTTTCTTTGTCATTGTGTTTTGAAATTTGAATATGACAGAATTTTCAGAGTGGTAATTCGATCCCCAAACAAATCTTTCATAAATGAGGATTTCATTTTTCCCTTTCTCAAGCTTTTTTTTTTGGTTATAAATAGGTGAACATTAAGGTTTTCACAGAAGGCAGATGACGAGTGAAGACATCCAACAATGTGGAATACCTTGACCATTCAACCTTTGACCTTTCTATAGAAATCCACAATCAGTTTCAGCAAAGTCTTTACTTGTTCCTAAACATATAGCTCTTATTTTTCACCTGTGCCTTGGTTCAAGTTCTCCCAGGAGTTTTGTTTCTGCTCCTCCTCTCTATCTATCCAACTTACTCCCATACTTCAGAGGAAATACCACCTATTCCATCATGCCTTACTCATGGGTTCCATCCCATATGAATCTCCTTTTCTGAGCTCTCATTCCATTAGTGGCTTTGTGTCTTAGCACTTAATCTCCGGTAAACCATGCTAATGAAATGGATGTGGTGTTCTAGGCTAAACTGATAAAGTCAGACTTGGCTGGACTTCTTTCTGGCCAGAGGAATGAAATGCATTCATCTTATAGAACAGTTTTCTGTTATTTAGCTCACAGCAGACTGTGAGTTTCAGGAGGGCAGGGACTCTGGTTCATTCTTTTCTGTACCCTTCTTGGTATCCATCACAGGGCTATTCACCTGGAAGCAACTGTTGAATTCACTTGGAATATGGGAAAACTCTACCTTTCTGAACCATCTGAGTGCAAATGAATGAATGTGTAGAAGGTAAGTGAAGTCATTACAATTCCTGGAGAGGTCAAGACTTCCTTCTAGAATAGGAGGTTTCATGTATGAACCACCATGGTGCTCACACAGCATAGATGTGGTGGTGGCAATCATCCCTCAGCGGGAGATGGTGGAGTAGGTGCAGAAAGATGAAGCCTGGTCAGAGAAGACACAGGATTGTTTGTTTCTTTCTAATAAGGCCTTTACTTTCTTAATAAGTAGGATTTAGGAAACCCCTGAGTGGAGATGGTAAGTAATTTTGTCTTGGAGTGCCAACTCAAATCCATTTATGTTGACCGCCTAGAGCAATGTGTTGAAAAGGATTTGAAAGTAGCTTCTGGCATTAGTGGAACATAATTAACCAGCAAAGTGGTACTGGCATGGTTTATCTGATGAGCATGACCTTGACACTATGGATTTTTGTTAGTGTTTTGTTTTTTTTTTTTAACTTATTTCTGAAAAAGAGAGAGACAGTGTGACCAGGGGAGGGTCAGAGAGAGAGACACAGAATCCGAAACAGGCTCCAGGCTCTGAGGTGGCTGTCAGCACAGAGCCTGATGCGGGGCTCGAACCCACGAACTGTGAGATCATGACCTGAGCCGAAGTCAGACAATCAACTGAGGCACCCAGGTGCCCTGACAATATGGATTTTTAAAAAGTTCATAACAGGCTTCTTTCCATAAAACTTAACAATTTGGCTGCAGACATAATATATATTAATAGAATTAGTGAAGAAAATATTAGAGTGCTACATTGTAGAACAGATTATTTGAAAGTAATATTTAAAACCTAAAAATTTATGACACAAGAATTAAATCACCACAGGGGGAAAGCAAATGAAAGTGGACAGAAAAGTTCAGGAAAAATCTTCCCTGGAGGAAGGTCTAAGCTGAGACACTCAGAAGAGTGAGATATAGACCATGGTGGGAGAGAAGCTATGTTCCCAAAGGAGTAAGGATGGCTTGACAAACAGAGTAAGAAAAATGATACATCAGCCAAGGAATGGTTTAAGGGGGCAAAGGAAATTAGGAAAGGGGTATAATTTGATAGGAGACAGGGTAAGGAGACTTAGCTTTTTTAATAAATGGAAGTCAACCACACTGTCCTAGTGCCCCAGCTTTACCCAAGTGAGTGAGAAAGGCAGGAACACAGGATCTCTTGCCTAAGGCGCTGTGCTCCTTGTGGTGGCTCCATCCATGAAGACACAGGGCACAGACACTTGGAGACAATGTATGGCTGCTCTTGTACATTTGGATGAGCCCAAGAGAAGGTTTCTGGGAGGAGTTCGGGCATAAAAATATATGAGAAATGAGTAGGAGATGAGGCAGGCAAGAGAGGGCTCATTCTGCTCAAGGATTATAGAGCGTGTTATAGAAGAATCCTCAAATACAGACACTGGTTCAAACACAAAAAACTGTATACTGTGTCTTCTCCCTCCACCTTTTATCAACTGGCAGGCAGTTTACTTAGCAGTTAAAAGCATGAATCCTGGAGACAGAATGCCTGGGTGTGAATGCTGTCTTTACCACTCTAAGGTACCTACCTAACTGCTCTAGTTCTTTCTGTACATGCCACACAGTTTCTGTAAGGCTTAAATGGGAAATGCTCAGAATAGAGCTTCACACATAGTAAGCACTAGAGCATTAGCTATTATTTGTGGTTAGAGAAGGTGATGGAAGAAAGAAAAAGGCATGATTATATACTTGCATATTGTGTCTTTGAAACTGACTGTTCCTGGGTTAGAAACCATATCATTAAACATTCTAAAAAAGTCTGCACATCTGAAAATTCTCTAATTGTACACATTGTGCTATTTATTTCCAAAATATGCAAAGAGTTCAAAAATGGTAAAGAGAAGGCTCTTTTGATACTATTCACTGGTAAAGTCAAAGCTTCATAAAAGCCAGAAAATAAATGGATAAAATGCTACATCTCAAAATCTGGAAACAGGGATGTTTGTCCAAATTATTCACTTTATAATGGATGCTAAAGGCAATACAACTGCTTTTAGTAAAATGACAGCAGTTAACCTTTACTTAAAATTAATGTTTAATGACTGTTTATGCTTTAGGAAAATAGAAACATTATAGTTTGTTGCCCAGTTCAACTACCTAATATGAGATAAGTCCTAAATGGGAAGTCATTTTTTAGCAAAAAAGGATCTTAATCGTATGTTACAAATCTATCAAAAAAAGAACCACTTTCTCTTTTTGCCTTACAGAGAAAAATTCTACTGGGTAAAATATCACTTGCCAAAAACAGTTAAAGACAAACTGGAAAGGCTACCATTTAAGGGTAAGTTATTAAGAGGCTTTCAAGATGATTAACATATTTTCAAATTGATTCTCTGCCTCTAAACAGATGGATTTATGTTATGCAATATTTTAATATAATCTTTAATTAAATTAGCCTTAACAGGTGATATTTTAAAATAAAGTTAATTAGTATTTTCTATTCTAGCCGTTCAATCACATACCACTTGCTCTTGCCAAATGTTTTTTCTTAGTTTTTTTTTTTTTTTTTTTTTTTGAGGACAAAAAGAAAAAGATCCCCAAATAATCTAAGGGGCAAGCTTAAGGTATGATGCCAATTTGTGATTCATGCCAAATGGGTAGTAAATTGGGGAATTTTGGGTCTTACATTTGGCATGGTAACTTCAGGACACTGACCAACAGACCTAGTGGTCTCATCATTTATAACCATCCTCAGGTTCTGCCAGGTTTTGGTATGGTCAGTGGAATCTTGCTGACAGTTTGTCAGGTTGGGTACAACATGTAGGAATCCTGGGCCCCTTTTTCTTATGTGTAGACACTCTTTCAAAGGAAGCCACAGCTACACAGCAGGACTGAGACAGCTTGAAGTCTCACTTTGTTCCCAGGAGAGAAACTTTCTTTTCGTCATGTACCAGAGTCAGTGCTTAGCTCCTTCAGCAGCTGGAAAGCTGGCTGTGTTTCTCCTTTTGTTTGCTTTTTCTTTTCTCCTGCTCTCGTCCCTATGCTCTTCCCTGAATATTTTTCTTGAAATGATCCTTTGGGTTGTTTTACAAAGTTAACCTCCTGGGAGATTGTCCAAAATGTACAAAAAGTATCTCATTCTTTTTGGTTTAATTTTGAACTTCAGAATTTAAAATTATGGAACTGTATATCGTTTGAGGAGATATTTAAATGACATTTATTTTCGGTGCACCTGGGTGGCTCAGTTGATTAAGCGTCTGACTTCTGCTCAGGTCATGAACTCACGATTTGTGATTTCAAGCCCTGCATCGGGCTCTGTGCTTACAGCTAGGAGCCTGGAGCCTGCGTCAGACTCTGTGTCTCCCTCTCTCTCTGCTCATGCTCTGTCTGTGTCTTTCTCAAAAATTATAAAATGAAAATAAATAACACTAAAAATTTTTTAAAAATAAATGACTTTTTTTATATCTTTGGAAATACTGAGTAATTTTTAAAGAAGGCAAAGAGGAGAGAATATAAAGGAGCAAAAGGGAATCACAAAGACAAATGAAAATAAAATAAAAGATCATTAAGTATACCAGAATTAAACAGCATCAGCAGCATGCTGAGTTCCCATGTGTGGTTTATATGTGCACCATGGTCAGATGATGTCATCCAATCACAAAAGCTACATAAAATAAAAACCTGATGTAATCTATTTAACCAATCAGGAAATATATATCTTTCTCATGTTCCATCAGGTACTGACATTACATTGTATTCAAGAGACTTTGTAGGACTATTGATTTTAGATAACTAATCAAAGATTAAAAAAAAAAGAAACACTGGTTGCTTTGCTGACCAATTCTGTTTAGTTAAAATGGTCAATCTGTGCAGATGTGGCTTTAGGCATATAAAGTACTTTTACTAGGAATAGTCATTATAAGAAAGCCTTCATGGAGTGCCTGGGTGGCTTAGTTGGTTATTCGGCTCAGGTCATGATCTCATGGCTAGCGAGTATAGGCCCTCCATCAGACTGTGCTGACAGCTCAGAGCCTGGAGCCTGTTTAGAATTCTATGTCTCCTTGTATCTTGCCGCTCCCCACCTCTCTCTCTCTCTCTCAAAAATAAATAAACATTAAAAAAAAAAAAAAGCCTCTCAAGATTCTGTGATAGCTGTCTAACTAGGGTTTATGTAGAAGTATGAGGCTTAGACAGAATTTGGCCCTAAAGAGCATGGTGCTTGGCCTTTGGTGACCCATGGTGGAGGTTAGACCCTGAGGATGAATATAAGGATTGGTAATCTAAGTTATTGTGCCAATGTGGAAAATGGAATGATTTGAGGTCCTCTTCCATGACCAACCCCGGGAGTGCTATGGGTAAGTTGTCTGAGGTGGCTGTTTATTTCCAGAGCCTTTTCTTCCTCCATCCTATTTCATATGGTTGTCAGTTTAACCCTGCATGCAGTTAAGCTGTGATTAAGGTGTCCCTGTATGTGATGTTTTAGAAGGTTCAGGTACAGTTTATTTTATAATAAAGGAGGACACCCGACAATAGGAAAAATCTTCCTTCCTTTTTGTGAGGAAGACCAACCAATCAGCAACCAAAAAACGTCTTTTGTGAACCTGCTAGGTGCCTGACCCTGTGGGAGAGCACATGAAACTGCAAGGTATGGCTTTGCCCTTTAGGACTTAACAACCTAGGTATGGACAAAAACATGCCAGCAAACTCATAGTCCACAAGAGAAATGTAAACTTTATACTATAGGCCATAAGCGCCAAAGGAGTGGTGACTAAATGATGGGTTCCCACAGCTGCCTGATGGGATGAGATCAAAATAGGGATCAACTGATTATCATCGCAGCAGGGAAAAAAAAAAAGCCAAACCATAATTCAAATAGCATTCCATGGACACCGGAGAAAAAATATAGAGAACTACAGGGAGTGTAATAATTGACTATTTTGTCAATATTAAACTTTCAATAAGAATCTTCTTTTTTCTTTTTCATTTAAAATAGGATTGTTTTAACTACCTTGCCAGACTAAACTTACATGAGCATTTGAACATGGAAGCAAAGAAGTAAGAGCCTTTGGGGTTAAAACTTCAATATGAAATGTATTAAATACAGAAGATTCCTTTATGAAAGGCTTCTAAAGTTGTCTTACATTTCTTAAATCAATCTGTAGCACATAATCAGTAAAACCGTATCATTTAAACAGAAAAATCATGACTTAGAAACTCACCCTTGTGCAGCTGTATCCTATTATGGGCTGTAACTTAACACATGAGTTTCAGAAGTTGTTAAAGTTGAGATCAGGCTAACAAATCTTAACTGTTACCAAAAAAAAAACAAAAAAAAACCTACGTTGAGATGAGACAGTGGACCATGAAGAAGTTCTAGATTTGATCACAGGATGGATATAGATCATATTTTATTCTGGTTTGTTAAATCTTATGTATTAAGAAATAAATATATTAAGACAGATGGCCATTAAGTGATCAAGAAGCCATTTTTTTCCCATTCTGAAAAGTTTTCCTCTGGGGTTGAGACTTTTAGAATGTAAATTTTACCAAATGTATCTACTAAAAAAAGGGTTAGAATACAGTGCTTATGACACTGATAGCTGAACCGAAATCTGAATTTGTTTCTTAGTATAACTAAAAGAAAACTAGTTGTATCCTGTCATAAAATAAAACTAGCATTTGAATAGGCTTCAGTAGAATGGACATACACAGTTTAAATGCTAAAATTATCAGAGTTCAAATTATTGTAATTAAGATGCAATCATTAATCCAAAATAAGCTGGTGAGCAGTGAAGGTTTTCTTTTTGTTTTTTTGTTTTTTTTTCATTATTTTTTAAAATCATATTCTTTCAGGCACACTTTGTGTGGTGGAATGCAGTGCAATATTTGTAGAGATTTTACAGCACAAGTACCTTCATCCCTTACGTCCTACTCCATTTCTTTCTGTGAAATGCAAAAACCATAAATGTATCATCAAATTTATAGATTTCAGATAACTCCCACTAAAAAGCATGGGATGGGAAAATACTTTACTCTTGAGTATTTTTGCTATCTTGGGTTGCATACAGCCAGAACCATGATTACTAAGATGGTTTTAATAGTTTTATACTATGGTCCAATTTTTTCAAAGGGTAAAAATGAACTTTTTGAAGTGTTCACCTATCTGATATACATAAAACCTTTCATGCTGAAAAATGTTACCCAAATGGAAGTTAACACACCTCCAATATGTGAGAAATTTTCTTCTAATTGTGCAATGTTTAGTAAAGGAAACTTCTCATTTTTTCATGATGAAATTTGGGTATAAAACATACAAATGAAATCTAACATCTCTTTATCAGTCAATGCTGGAAACTACACATTCTCATGGCTTTAATGACAACTATGATAGTTTTTTTTAAACAACCTATTTTAATAAAGTTTGCTTTATTTGGGTTTTCAGTTCAGTCAGAATGATTTCTCACTACAGGTATGTTTACATTTGCAAATCTTGCATCTTGCCTGAATGGGCAAAAAGATTTTTGCTGTTGACAAAGCTAAATTCTCCCTAATTTAGCATCAAGAAATGTGCCTCCAAAAGATGTCTATATAATATTTTTCCCAATGCAACATAAAACCATAAACTTGCAGAACTAATCTAGGATTATGGCCAACTCCAATGGTTCGCTGTTGCTTACACTTCTGCATGACTCCACTTGCCTTTACTGCCTTGTCTCCACCTACACCAAAATCTTGTTCTTGTATTGCCTGATCTTCTTTGAACAAGCTGTTCTTTCTCCTCAAACATATCCTTTCCCTCTGACCCTCCTGCCATACTCCTGTTCAGATGTGCCTATTTAATGGGTTCCCTCCATACTTGCAAAAGAGTTCATTTCAATTCTTCCTTCCCTGTCCCCTCTCCCATTTTCCTATAACAGCACAAATGACACGGTAATGTAACACCTCTGGGAAGCAATGTCTTGTAGTGGCTAAAGGTGAATTCTGGCTCTATCACTCATTTAACAGTGTCACCTTGGGCAAGTCGCCTTAATTTCCATGAGGCTCAGTTCCCTCACCTATAATTAACAATAGTACCTACATTACTGTTTGTTTGTGAATAAATGTTCCTAGCATAGTGCCTGTCATCACATGATGAGAACTTGATATACTAGCATTACTAGGAATGGATAAAGAGTGAGCCCAAAAATGGCAGATAACATATTATGCCCTTGTCATGTGAAGAGTTAACACTCAGAAGAATCTGAATGTGCAGCCATCTTGAAATCCTGTGGATTTCCTTTGAGAAAGCACATGAGGAACTGTCAAACAGTGGCAAATAAATAGTAAGCTTGCACACACTCTCAAAAGAGCTGACAAGGGCCACTCTTAGGATAGCTCATCTTTGGTTGTGACATAGGACAAATGAAAAGAAATTGAATGTTGCACAAAGCCAAGAACAGGAGGCAATATGGAGATATGCCTTAATTTCTCTGTAAAGAGATTCTGTCTGGTGGTGTAGAGACTTCTAGTGCTACTTGTTACAAATATGAGACATTTAAGTAGTAGAGAACAGTCCAGTGACAGCTTAGATGAGCAAATATTAAATTGAGACCCCATCTTATTTAAAATGTCTTTGCATTGTTTTTCATGTGAACCATGAAATAGGGGGAAAAAGAAAAAAAAAAACTTCTTATGGAATTCATTTCTTTCCAGGAAAGAAAGTTAAAAAAAAATTGCAACTATTGCTGGGTGAACACCTTGTCTAAAACAAATGAGGGATTTAATTCATTGCAAAATGCTATTGGGTGCCTCTTTGGCTGAGAAAAGCGTCCAAATTATTATTTCTTTAAATGAATGTAACTATCCCCATGTGTATCCATCTCAGACCAGAAAACTCTCTGGGTGCTTTTCCTGACCAACTTGAAGAGAAAATTCAATTTACAATTGCTTGTTTTTAAATAAACCAAAAGCCACTGAATGCATAAAATTAATCAAATGATCATTTACATCCCTTGGATTATGTGTTTCCAAATAATGAAGAGAAAAAAACCCCATCTTTGTATTTATAGAAGAAACATTTTAAGAAAACCATTTTTAGAGTATGTTGTGTGTGTATCTTTTAATACTCCTTTGTTCAACTGTTCTGGGTTTTAAAAATTCTTGGATTGGCTTTTCATCTTGCAGGAAAGCAAGGTAGCAATTTTTCTTAAGGATTTGGCAGTGATGTGCTCAAGTGCTTAGCCCTTTCCTTCTGGCAGGAAGAGACTGGACTAGGGTGGGGCCAGGAGTGACTAGGAGGAGAGGAGGCTGCTCAGAACCTGCCTTTCAAGGCTGATGGCAGCTTTTTACAAGCTGTGTAAACGATGAGTGTGGTGGCAGCAGTTTTTGAGTGTGCCAAAGAAAATGAGTCCACGTGCTAACCTCTGGCACGTTCATGATAGGTTGCCAAGGCATGGCATAACCCCCAGACAGACTTTTGATGTCCTGCCCCAGAAAGTGAGTAAGCCCGTTCCCATTTATTCCATGAGGATGGTGAGTGGTTGGATGTTTCAATGTTATATAAAAAACTGCTGGTGTAGAAATTTGGCATTTGGCTTACTTTCATTTAGTCATTTTTCAGATTAGAAACACCTGAAACGAGAGGATCAGGAGTTTAATACTCACACCTATTAAGCCATGCAAGCAGTTGCAGAGTACAGCTCATTCCAGGGTAAGTAGGCAATGCTATCTGATCAAATTTGAGTTCTATGTTAATGAATGAAATATATAAAATTGGACACTTCTTTATTTTTCCATAGAAAAGAGTTCCTGCAAAGGTCTGGATGACAGAACATAATGTGCACACTTTATTTAAACCCTTCCCTTATTTTATTCTATTGGCTAAACTGTAAACAGTTCCTGGGATTTAGTTCAATTTAAAAAGTAGACCATATAATTTCAGAGTAAACTTCTTGAATTCACAAGAAATTCAATGAAAACTTGCTCCTCTATCTTTTTTTTTTTTTTTTTTTTTTACAGCTTCCATTCTCCAAACCCGCAGCATAAGACCCCTGGTTCTATACAATTTATCTAAAGCTTTGAGCAGGTCAAGAGCCCTTTTATACTTCACTAGTGAATTCAGTACTATTGTAGGAGAAAGACATTCTTTCCTTCCCTTTTCACTTAAAGAAACACACTAAACCTGAATAGACTCGAGGCTAGATTGGGGGAGGGAGTGATTTTCATTAGTCTAGCATAGCTATTGACATATGCTTGAAGACAATATTAAAAAAAAAAAGACAGAAAGACGGAAAAAAGGAAGGAAGAATGGAAGGAAATGAAGGGCTTTCACTATGCCATTAAAGGGCATACTGGTAACAATTTAATTTCTAAGAAGAAAATTTTATAGGATAAAATGGCCTAACATTTCTTTATCTTCATCACACATATGAGAAATATAAACTAAAAAAACATCTGGAAACTAACATTATTCAGCAATCAGAGAGCAAAAATCCAAAGCATTGATGTTTTGATGGAGACAAACATAACAAGATTCACAAAGAAAGCTGTAACTTATTGAAGAAAAAAAAATTCCATATGCATTTCACCTTTTGGGCAGTTCCATAGCAAAATTCTATTTCAGAAGCCCTTTGTAATATGAAACTCACTGTAGATAAGATACAACATGAAGATAGCCTGTTTTGCAGCCGCAGAAAATCAAATTGGTTCCAGAAACTAAGTTACATGACAAATGGTATAATAGTATTGCTAGAATTGGAGAGCTTGATTGAATTATTTTTCATAATCATTAAAAAAGATTTTGAAATAACTTTGCCATACCTATTTAGATTTTGGGGGATGGGGACATTGCAGATGTGGGATGACTAATTTTACTGGCCTTTTAACTAAAGTGTTATAATTTGTTACCAAAATATAAGCGCTTACTGGTGATTAATTATTGTTTGTTTGCAATAAAAATTTTCAGACAAACACAATATTTGACTTAACACAGTTAATATATGTTACGGAGGGTTAAACAGGTTAACAAATATAGAATATTTATCATTTCTAAGTTATTTTTAGTTCTTAACCTCATTAGCAATCAGCCTTGTTTTATTTAAAAAAAGCTTCTGGAAGAGTTCATTAAGTCTTAGGTGAGGCTTATATTTTAGGAAAGATTTCCAAACAGTTAGCAAGATGTATCACTGACAAAATAACCCAGCAACTAATACTCGTAGGTGAAATGAAATAATTCTCCTGACTGAAGTCAGGAACAAGTTAAATATCACTTAGACCACAGCACACGACTACAGAGATTTAGGAGAAATCATACTTAAATAGGATGTGACTAGACGTTTAGGACTATTTTCAGAAAAGTTTTTCCCCTTCAGTACTTACAGTCTTTGAAGACTAGAGCCGGGTCTCTGTGAGGCAAGACTTGGGCAATGATGTGTCTCAGGGATTCCAAGGTTCTGTCCATCTTGGGTCTGCCTGTGTGAGCCTGCTGCACAGTGTCCTCATGCCTGAATTCTTGCAGTCCTGGACTGAATTTGTGCAGCTCATTGATGCACAGGATTACCAAAGAATCCCTTTTAACATCTGCCAATCAGACATTTCCCAGAATCTAAAGACCCCTCAGGGGGCCCTCCTCCCAGGCTCACTTATCTTTGTTGTATGCTGAGCTAATTAGCTCTAAAGGCTGGCTGACAGGCTTTCCCATTGCTTCCTTCTGTTAAACACACCCACCTACAGGCTAGCTGGGGAAGCTCGCTAATCATGGGACCAGCTTTCCTCTCCAAACGGATTTTGCCTGAATGGTGTGCAGCTTTCTGACTTCGGTATTTCTTTTGGTCCTCCATCTTCAAATGTGCTGTCTCCCAGTATAAAATCAAGAAGGTTATTTCTTAAAAACATTATTTTAGTAAAAAAGGAATTTCCAGCTCAGGACTTTCAGTTCAGAATTAGTATAGTCTAAATTCTTTTTTGGTAAATATATGCTATAAAGAGTATGGATAGAGCCAAGTACCAGATTATGCTTTTTATTTGAATTGAGCATCTCTCTGGGAGCCAAGTTTAAAAGTGTTTTTTTTTGTGTTTTTTTTTTTTTTCCCATCACCCAGGTTATAGTCACTTCTGATGGGTAGTGGCAGGTAAAACCTTGGTGTGTCTTTTGGCTTGCCTAGGAATGTTTATTTTTGTTTTGTCTCCTCAAGGCAAATCATCCCCAAGATTGAGTTTAATGAATTCTATCATTCACTTCCTTTTATTTTGTGGTAATTCTTTCTATTAAAAATTTCAGGAGAAGGAAAAATATATTTTTTCAGTAGAATATAGGTAGTTACTAAAATATTTTAACAGATTCTTTCTCTATTTCCCATACTAGGTTAAATAGTCTTTCCACAGGAGACATAAACATAATTCATGAGATTTCATTGCCATAACTAGGATTCATACTAGATATAAAAGAACTGATTTTAATGGCTATAATCTATGTTAGTTTATTGAAGACTTGTTAAGGATTACTTTACTTTTATTTAAAATACTTTTTCAGAGTATGCAAAAGAGATTGCTCTCCAAATTCCAGATTCCATAACTATGTTGTGTTACATGATTAATTGAAAACAGTCCTTTAAATGGGGTGCCTGGGTGGCTTAGTTGGTTAAGCGTCCGACTTTCGCTTAGGTCATGATCTCACGGTTCGTGGGTTCGAGCCCCGTGTCAGGCTCTGTGCTGACTGCCAGCTCAGAGCCTGGAGCCTGTTTCAGTCTGTGACTTCCTCTCTCTCTGACCCTCCCCTGCTCATGCTCTCTCTCTCTCTGTCTCCTAGAAATAAATAAACATTTAAAAAAAAAAAAGAAAACAGTCCTTTAAAGACAATGTAAAAGTAAAATGTTTTCCATGCGATAGGCTTCTTCAGCTAGATGATAGAAGGGTGGGCTTAATAAAAGGAAACAGAAGAAATGGGGCTGTTATAATAAGTCTTATCATAATGACTATTAGTAAATGCCCACATGGAGTATATGTCACATACAATAGAGACATAGGGCTGCCCCACTGTGCAAAGATATTATTATAAAAAAGGATGTGAAAGAAGCAGCACTTCTTGTTAAGACATTTATTTAGGGTCCCAAAGTGAACTTTACTTTACATGGGCTGCACCAAATAGGAAATCATCAGTATCTTTGCCATTCATGAGCTTATAATGTAAAAGAGAACTAGATGGTTTATAGAAAAAAAAGATTATACATTAATTGGACGCAAAGTATAAATGAATTCAAATACTTTCAGTATGATACTGAATTGGAAACCAAAATATATTAAGATTCACATTAGAGGGTAAGGAATTATCAAAGGAGTGAAACGATAATGTAAAAACTGGGCTTATCTTTAGTATTATATAAAAATATTTTGGTTGTGCATTGTGGTGGAAAAAATACTGAATTTTGTATTAGTAGGATCTAGGATTTGATCATTGTTACCTGTATAACTTTGAAAAGTCACTCATCTTCTCTGGGCTCAGAGTCCTCATCTAGGAAATTAGGGGATTGAGTTGAATGATTTTTTTCAGATCTAACATCTATGATTCTACAGCTATATTACAAATGACCACAAATATTATCACACATTTTCTAGCCTTCTGAAAACTCTTACACATATTTCCTAAAATCTGGACTGATCTTCAAACAGATCACTTCTAATCCCATAGTAAACTTCATATCCTTTCAACAATATGAGAAGCAGAAATTAATAGGGTGAGTTCAAAGATACTCATCACACAACACTCCCCCATACACACAGACAAAAGAAAACTCCAAAAACAAACAAAACAAAACAGCCCAAAGATACTCATCACTAATGCTAACTAAGATGAAAGGTAAGAATTCGTTAAGAAAATTAATTTTCAATTTCCACAAGATTTTTCTAAAGAAGACAAACTATGAGTGTCTGCTTAGAGAATTCTAAAACAGCTTTGCAAAAATAACTATGTAAAAAAATCATGATATTTACTTTGTTATATTTGAAGAAATGAAAAAAGAATTCTAGAAAGGTGGATTACACAACATTCTAGTTGGATAGTATAGTTTATTCTTTCTCATCAGGCCCAATGTTTAAGCAGAAGTTTTCCAAATCCTCTGCTAAGCATTTATTCCTTGTCTATTCATACAGACTTCTCACTCTAGAGTGTTGTTGTAAGACAGATTAAAAAAAAAAAAAGAAACAACTAACTCAGTGGTTTCTCACCCTTTTATGTCTTTGATGTAGAAAGTACCTGAAGGAGGTGGGAAAATCTGAGATAATCCTGTCTACTGAGTACAGATTCTACAGTTCACATGTTAGATTTCACTGTCAGCCTCAACCAACTGTAGGCATATGCCAAAAGCAAAACTTAAGTATTAAAACAAGGATAGAGGACTAAAGTGAAAAGCAAAATGTTGTTTTTATAAATCCTGTTAGAATGCTACTCAGATGTGTGAGAAATGCCGTCCAACTGACATATTTAGTGATCAAAACTTATCACCCAACGGTAAAAGGGAAAGACTCAGTGCAACAGCATAACTTACTAAGCTCCCAGGGAGTACAGAACTCTTTGAGAAGATGAGAAATCAAGGTGGTATATTGTGCACTGTTTCATGCACAATGCAACAAAAGAATCTATGGAATCATTCATTTTGCTGGTAAGGAAAAGAATATTTATTCCTATCATTCTAGTAATATTTTTGTTAAGCAGCTCATAACAGGTACAAAAATTACAGGGAAGTGGGAGTCACCAATTGAAATAATACCCAGAATGTTAAAACATAATAAATACATGAAAGAATCATCCTTAGCTAAAAACACCTCCACTATCCTCCTTGCCTCCTCACTTCATGATCTGTTCTGGCCTGGAGGAAGAGGCTGGGGAAGGTAAAACAGGAGAATGGGCCTGTAGGTGAGGCTGTAGTGAAGAGATGGTGAGATTCCAGGCATCAGGCATGCAGACTCCATAAAAAATAGGCCTAGGTAAATGAGCCTGAGCCAACTTATAGTTACTTATCTCTAGGAAATCAAGTGACTAAAGAAGGTAGAAGACACTGATTGAAATTCAGGAAGATTATCTTCCCTGAAATAATTTCTTCACTTTCTTGCTAATGTATTGACTCTTAAAAATTTACAATTTAAGATAAAGTAAATAAAATGAAAAATAATTCAAGTCATGTAGTAAAATACATTGAGAGAGTAAAATCTTTACAAAAATAATGGGGAACATAGCAGCTCTATCCAGATTCCAATGAGAAATGGGTGAAAGGAGCTGGAAGGCCCTGAGAGCTGGATTGGCACAAGAGGGTCAAGGGCTACCTGTGTGCAGGACTCTTTCTGATGGTGTTCTGGAGGGTGAAGAAGGGCAAGGCCCTGAAGAAACGGACTTTGCTGAGGTAATAACTAATGATTGTTTATTGTTAGCTAAACAAAACTGAAGCACCAGTAGGAAGAATGAATAGCTGGTTAACATCATCTTTGTTAACTCTCAGCTGGGAAAGGGCCGCTGAGATATTTGAATCAAGGTATTTATTGAGGGTCAGTTGGAAAGGCAATTTCTGACAAAAGAAATTCCAAAGACACAGGTAACAGATAATAATTTTATTTCAGACATTTTTACCCTGATATTTCACTACATTTAGGAAATCATCAGTAAGTACTAATCTGTTTAACTGTATGAAAAGGTAATTAAAAAATTAATTCCCATTTACAGATTAAAAGAATGTACATCTCCTCATTTTCATACAATATTACAAAAATTGCTTTCTTAAAATAATATCCTTCCCCACAAGATAAAACTGCTAGTGAACTGCTCTTTATCCTTGTCAGGGCAGTCAGAATCAGCACTCTTAACCAGAAAGCACAATGAAAGTACACCCATTTATCTAAACCTTCTGTTACATATATATGTTATATATCTGGGGGCCTGAATAAGTCATGTCATCTTGACTGTTTTAAGTAATCAATTACCCAACCCTGTCTTGGTATTTAGTCTTGGAAGAGAAGTAAAAATTGATTCTTTAAGAAATACTTTAGAGGCCAAAGATATCACCAGAGGAGGTTTTACTAGTAAGGTGAGAGAATTTGAATGTTCATTTACAAGACTGGAGATATTGATGCCAAGACCTTGGGTCATTAGGTATGTGTTCTGTGGAAAAGTGAACAGATTACTCTTAACTGTGGCTGGCTGACTTCCAACATAATATATATTTTGGAAAAAAAAGTTTAACATTTTTTGTTTTGGGAGTGACTTTTTCCAGGGGACTTTACAACAACATTTTCTTTCATAAAAGTCTATCTAGTTATTGGCTCCTCTCCCTCTGCTTGCATTTTCTCACAGGAACCATCCCCTTACCACCTCCCCGTTGCCCTCACCTTCTGCTATCCAGGACAGTCCGTGTTGCTGGGTGTTCAAGAAAAAAAATATACAGGTTGTGGCTATAGAGTTATCACATTGATCCTAAAAAAGGTGTCTGAACTCCAGCTGAGTCTTTGAGCCTCTCTTTCAATGCAGAGTTGAGTCTCCTATAAAGAAAGGATAGGCTAATTGAACCTAACTTTTTGTTTTCTTTAGATAGTCACGTTTCTGGGAGTATGAGTTCTTTAGAATGTTTACATCTTTGTAACAGTAATGAGCAAAGTAAAATGAAAACCTAGGTTACAAAAAATATTAATAATATTAGATTAAAACAAACCCAGAAAGAATGTTTATTGGCTGTAAATAAATGACTTAAACCTGAGATTAGTTGATGGATATCAACTGAGTTCAAGCAAGCCAGTAATTTCATACCTTCATATATTTTAGATGAAACTTCCTGTAAAGATTGCATCATTAGTATACTCTTAATTCAATTCAGGCTATATTTATGGATATGCTTACATTAAGATAAAAGCCTTGCGTCCATCCATTTTGCACTGTAAACTATAATTTCCATTTCACTTCCTATGCAGTCACTACCAGAGTACTGCACTTAGCATACATCCTGTTGACACAGAAGAAATATTTCTTTTCAAAATTTGTTTGAAAGAGGAATAGAAAACTGCATAGCGAGAGGGCCTATTTTCCTATGAATTGAAAACTAGAGAAAGACCAAGTTAGAGAATAATACATTCTTCTGATCCTCTCCAGGTACCTCAGTAGCCTTGAGCTCAAGGAAAAAGTACTACTCCTCACCTCATCACCCTGCTCTCCTCCTACCTCCTCATGAACAACCAGAAATGTTCCAGGTAAGGCTTTAGTCTGCTGAGATGGGTTTTCTTGGGCCTGTGAGAAAAATGAAAGGCTAATCATGGAAAAAAAATCTGTTTTCTAAAGGGAGGAAATTTTGTAAAGAATAGGTCTCAAAACCTGGACCTGGCTGTAAGGACTGTCTCCTCTCATACTTCTACAACACCAGGAAGACAAGACAGTTTGTGGACCTTAGTGACTTTGCAAAAGGGACCCCTGGGCTGGATACAAAGTCTAAACCACATGAATACTCTGGTTTTTCTACCTTACACCTTTCTGGTACTTATCAATTCCATCTTTTCCTCCCACCTACTCCCAACTCAATTCACTCCATGTGACTTTGGGCTAGTAATTTTACATCTAAAAATGTTTTCTCATCTCTAAAATAAAAACAAACTAATAAAGAATCTCTACACCTTCAGTATAATAATAATATTCTATCCCAGATTGTCTAAACATTAATACTTACACAAACTGGGCAACATTTTAGCTTCTGTTCAAGATTCTGTCCAATCTACTAACATTGACAAAGTTTCCTTAGTTCCCCTTCCCACGCCTTTTATTCTTATTTTTTATTAAAATTTTTTTTTTTAATTTTTAAATAATGTCTACACCCAACGTGGGACTTGAACTTATGATCCCAAGATCAAGAGCCAGCCAGGTGCCCCACCACCCTCAAAATCAAATCATTACACTGCTCAAAATCTGTAATTGCTCCTTTTCCAATACCTCAAGGTAAATTCTAAAAAAAAAAAGTTTTAAAATCATCTTTAATTTGGTCATTTGCTGCACTATACCCCTTTCCTAACCATAGCACACTACATTCATTTATTTGTCTTCTGCATGATGTCCTCTTTGCAAGCTCTTTTTTCAGTTTACCTATTCAACCAAATCCCTCTTTCTTATAACTCACCAAATCATTCTGGCCTTTCACTTATCCACTGTCCTTGGTGATATCAATGGTTCCTCAGTGAGATCAATGGTATCAGGCTCTTGAGTACAGTTGACTTTGCACTGCCCTATAATTGTTGCATGTTTATTATTGTTTCTTCAAATATAGTGGAGGCTTTCAGTCAACAAAAATTTTATCTTAAAAGTTTATATACTCTCTATCTTTAGACAACATCAAGCACGCACAAAACGTATATGTTAACATTGTATTTTTCTTCCTAATGTAAGCCAAATCTCTTCTACTAAAAGCAGCTATAGTAAGCACCTTTGATTCATTCGTTTCAAGTGGCTACTTTTTTTTAATGGAACCATGTAATATTGTGACAGATATTCTAAGGATTGTATTTTATTTGCATTATGAGGCACATTCCTATTTATGGAATTAAGCGTATATAATCAGATTCTAAATGTTACATAAAATGCTAATTTTAATGTCCCTATTACAATATTAAGGCAAAAGAAAAACTTGTATGTAGAATGTAACAGTATTAGTCCCTCACTGTGTTGTAGACTTTGGAGTTATTCCCACACTTCTGGTTACTACACAACTGTGTAACTCATGGTTATTTTGAACTTTCTCTCATTCCCAGCCTTCTACAGTTGCATAAGATGGCTCCAGACCTTCATACAGCAAATCAAGGTCAAACTGAGATATGGCCTGATGCCCTATAGGGAGATATTCTGAAGAGAGATGAAGAACAATGGAGATGGTGAGCCTTAGCCACCCAGAGTATTGAATGTGACTTCAAATAAACTTGTACCTCAGGGAAGTACTCTCCCTGAAAACTTAATGAACTCATCCCTCCACCTTGTGGAAGTGGCTGGTAAACCTCTGGGCTGTAGGTTTACCTGTTAAGTTCTTTAACTAGACAACTATGTGTTTTGTCATAAAATCTACTGAGTACTTGACTAAAAGAATGATTATCTGCTAGTTAGTAGCCTTTAAAGTTCTTTAAAGGTTCTGGAGAAAGTTTAAAGACAGCCAGCTATGCACCAAAGAACAGACCAATGGCTACCAATATCACTGAGCTATAATATATATATTATATCACTATATATATATACTTGATATATATATATATTTATCACAAGTATAAAATGCATTATGTTGTAGGAAATAACTTATTTAATGGGAGCAACAAGTAGAGGATGCAAGGTTACAAGCAAAGCATTTGCACGTCTAGATGAAAACACCACCAAAAAGATCACAGGTCAAATATCACTGACCTTGGAAATGGAAAAGATTCCCCCAGAATCTTTGTTTTGGTAACCTGAAATCATTTGGGCAATACTTACCAACATAGAACATGTATCAGGCATTGTGCTAAGCTTCTTATAGATGTTATTTAAATGTCCTCATCTCATGAATCAAGAAAGTGAGGTTAGAGAGGTTACATAAGGCACTTGAGGTTTGGGAAGTGGCTGAACCAGGATCTAAGTTTGGAACTGGCAGATTCAGTGTTTTATTAATAATCATAGTACATGCTTCGACTACATTAGTAGTACTTGTTTTTGCTTATTGTTCACTATGGATGTTTTAAATGTGAGGGTTACAACTTGTCTGATGGACCAAACTCCAACTTCTAATTGATAACTACCTTAATTCAGTGTCCAACTTCAGCTTAGGTCATGATCTCGTGGTTTGGGAGTTTGAGCTCCACATTGGGCTCTCCACTGTCAGCACAGAGCCCACTTCAGATCCCTGTCTCTCTCTCTGTCCCTCCCTGGCTCACGATCTCTCTCAAATATAAACATTTAAAAATTATTGATTAGACACTGAATAATTTGTTTAGATTTATGTATTTGACGTATTTGTTCTGTGAACCACAGGAAACCTGAGGCTATTCAGGATAGAGCTGTTTACTTGGCTTTCAAAGTTCCTCAAGTAATAATGTTTTTTATGTAATAGGTACCTAAAAGCGGACTGCATCAACTGAAAAAAACTCAGTAGGATGATGTCCTAGTAGGATGATAGTTTCATTCCCAGTTTTCCTCTGATACCCTAAATATAATATGTAATCCAAGATATTCTATAGTTCTATTAAGAAGTCTTCAATACTATTTTGTTATTAAAATGACTTAAAGTATATCTACTTAGTAAATGCTGTGAAGACACACCTAAAACTCAGGTAAACACTTCTCAAATTAGCATGAATTTTGAGGGAACTGAATTAGACATTTTCTTGTGTCTATATTATTAAAGGTTTTTATTAGATAATGATAGGTCTTGCAAAAAGAATGAATTTTACAAAGGTAAAAGGGCTATCTTTATCATTCTTGGAAATAAATCTGCTGTTATTTCCTTTGGTAGATCATGATCACTGATGCAGGTAACTTTACGACTTTCTGGCTGGTGACTGTGGAATGGCACTGCCATCTAGCGGTCATTTTTTGCCATAGGTGATGCCCCTCTTCTGGCCCACTGGGTGATGCAGACTTGAGTATCATCAGGTAGACATACCTGAGCACTCCTTCACGTCTCACTGGATTAGAGTCTTTGTATTACAATGTCTTATGTATTTTCTTTTTCCTAGAGTAAATACTTGTTACTGTTTAAGTGAAAACATGTTTTGTCCACCCAGCTAAGAATATTAGAAAGAGGTTTTCACTCCTTATCCCTCCTACCTCCTTATAGTCCTATTCTACTTCTGCTCAGGCCTGCATAAAAACTGACAAATATGGAAACTGTGGGGAGATTATGGCAACTTTCTGTTCCTATGATCATATTACCAATTTAAATAGCAGAAAACAAAATTATGCATTATAGGCTGATCCTTAATACTGGAGCCTTGGGGCACCTAGATGGCTCAGTTCATGTCTCTTGATACTGGCTCAAGGTCATGATCTTATAGTTAGTGAGACTGAGCCCTGCATTGTACTCTGTGCTGACAGCATGGGGCCTGCTTGGAATTCTCTTTCCCTCTCTTTCTCTGACTCTCCCTAGCTCGTGCCCATACTCTCTCTCAAATTAATAAACACTAAAAAAATATTGGAGCCTAAAAAATAGATGGCAGTAAATTCTCCCAGTGGTTAAATAAAATAAAAACAAATTGTTAGCAGAATATTAGAAAGCTAAACATGATTATAATCATTCTATCATTCTAAGGGCTATATTTTAATGAATGTTTATAAAGCACTGCGCATTGTTCTTGGTGTTTCTGTGTATTACACAACCCTATTAAATAGTTATAAATCCAATTTTAACAGTAAGAAAACTGGGTAGATAAGTAGAGAGGGAAACACATATATGACTTGCTTAAAGTTGTTTCCACCAGCAAGTGGAAAAACTGGGATTTGAAATCATGGAATCTACTTGTTTTAATAAAAAGCAACACAAATAGTGATATTTAGATTTTAGCAGATTAACTAATCTAAAATATTTGGGAGAATTAAACTGGTTTAGCAAAATTACTAAAATTATTCTTTAGAAGACACATACCAAATGAGTCAAATTATATATGAAAGAGTTTATTTTTCTATTTACATATCTGCCTTCCTCTAGAAAAGACTAAGGCGGCTTAACAGGGGGATCATAGTAAAGTTTTGGAAAACATTCAAGATCTTAAATTTATTACTCTCCCCAAAAGTTAGCTGCTTCCAAGCTTGATTTAATATTTTGCATGTTTTCTCTCCGTTGTTTTGTAAATATATTTGCTTCTCCTTTCTGTAATCGACGTCTGACAGCTGATTTTTGCTGTTTTGTCAACTGACGTTTCACTTTCTGTTTCACCAATTCCTAGAAAGATTTCATGAATTAGTATTACTGATAACTGAACATTTTGATAAGGAGTAAATATTCAATAAAACAAACATTTACATTGCTAATATTTTTCATGTTTCTTAAGAGCATGAATTTCTTAAATTCCAAACACTGACAGTACTATATGAACCAGCAACAAAATAAACACCAAATTAATGGTTATAAAATAGGAGAAATTAAATTTCAAACACAAATACAGATGACCGCAAATAGTCATCCTTTGAAAAACAAATCACAACAGTGCCACCTAATGTCCATGAGGAAAATTGAAAACAAAATCAAAAAATATACTCAAGATAAAAAACTGCTTGTTCCTCTACTCTTGAGGTTAAAGTAGACATGGCTTTGTAAAGCATTCATTACTGGCCAAAATGTACCCAAGAGTGCCTTCATAACTTTAGGTGTATAGATGACCTGATAGCAGCAGTTACATGGTAAAGTTTTCACACAGTTTCTGGGAGAATGCTTTATCAGTAAATAATCACAAATTCAAATTATTTCTTATTAAGATCCAGGCTGCCACTGTGACTTACAAGATGAATAAAAGTTTGAATATTCTGTTCCGAATAATCTTTTCTTCTTCTGAAGCACTACAGCCTGTTATTTATTGCACATACACTTGTACCACCCAACTTATTTCGTAAAAAAGAAATAAACACTGCAAGGGTTGAAGCAAGGGTCTCTTGTATATATGCCCTACCCTATGCTAGGCACAAAGAAACATTTATTAAAAATCTGTCAAGTTGAAAAAAATTAAACAATAATGGATCTAAGGTAAAAATGCCCTAGGAGAACCAGTCTGCTTAACAGTTTCTTGGATTGTACACGTGTACTACAAAACTTGGACCAGATGAGTTAAAAGCAGATTGCATTTTTACATAGTTAAGCAGACTATATTTAATTAACAGGCTTTAACAAGTTACCCTCTTAGTTTTAGTCTAATGATTCCCAGTGGGAAAAAAGGTAAGAAAATAAAGGATGGAAACAGATGGAAAATTCGGATTTCAATTCCCTGCAGAGGCTGATATCCCATGAGATGTAGTCCCCTAAACCCAGTAAAGCAGGAGACTTAGAAGAAACTGGTACCTCAGAAGTATCAGAACTGAAAGCTGTAGAACAAGTGTGACTGGGTTCTAGGACCCTTCCCTATCCTATGAGGACAGGCAATTATAACCTCCTCACCCCAGCAAGAGACCAGAACCATGAATAAGAAAAGCATCTTCTTAACTACAACAAAGACAAGAGAGCAATACTTCCATAATTCTGAAGGAAAATGATTTCCAAACCTCATCTCGAACACTTAAACTCCCAATCCAGTGTGAGAACAGGATAAAAAGACATTTTTAGTAATAAAAAATACCACTCCTCCCATTCAAAGAATTACTGGAATCTATACTGCCAAACAAAGAAGTATAGTGCCAAATAAAGAGATGGAACTAGGAAAGAAAGCAACCAAACAAAAAGGAGTAGAGGTCGCAGGAAGACAACAGTGGAGCATGCACCACACTTAAACTAGAGGAATCAGAGGCCTCTAGAATATTTTCAAGAAGAAAATCAATTTCTTTTCTAAATATTCGGTGTGCATTTCCCCTTGGTTCTTCACTTTGATGAGACAAGATAATCATATCTAGAAGCTCAAGAAAATAAGGTAATAATGGATTACTGAGAGTGGGGGAAGGGCAGAGAGAGAGAGAAAATCTCAAGCAGCCTCCACACTGTCACATGGAGTCAGATGCAGGACATAAACTCCTGAACCATGAGATCATGACCTAAGCCAAAATCAAGAGTTGGTTACTTAACCTACTGAGTCACCCAGGCAACCCCCTGTATTTTTTAACATGAATAAAATTAATTAATTTAGGATTCATAAATTGTCCTGGATTTGGCCCTCTCTCTCTCTCTGCCCCTCCCTTGGTTGTGTGTGCTCTGTNAAAAATCTCGTTTAGTATTTATTTTTTAAAAATACTTGTATATTATTTGAGCACATAAAATATTAGACAAAAATCATGCATTTTGTTGATTTTGCTGTTTGTTTTGTTGTCGTGGGCCATGTTTATTAAAAAGCAATATACATAAATGTTTAATTAGAATTTGTTACATATTAAAAAGAAGAGGGTTCATAGGTGGCAACTTTGCCAATAAATTGGGAACGATAAAAGTATTTATATGAAGAAAACAGATCTTATAATTACAGCTTCAAAGAACAGAGAAGATCTTTTACCATATAGGAAAATTATCATTAAATTAACAGAGGTAATAAAATAAAGCTGCTTTTCTTCTAACTTTTTAACACAATGAAATGTGACTTCAAGGCTAACAGTGTGACCAAATTTGCAAAAGAATGTAGAGTTAAGATGATCATTTTGTTTCCAATAATTAGAGTGAAATCTTTTTGATCAAGCTAGGCTGAAGAGATCTTTTTCCTCTTAGAAAGCAAATTTGTATTTTATAATGTAATTCATTAAAGGCTTGACCTCACTTTAAATTTTAATTTCCTGTTAGCTGTATGGGGAATGAGGTAAAGTCAAGACCTAAAGATATAACTTAGCCTGAATTAGTAATCTAAATTTTTCTTTATATGCGATTGCCAATTTTATGCCACTGTACTTCTATAAAAACACTTATTTTATGAATCTGAGAAATCAAAAAGAGTAAATAAAACTCATTAAGTATAGAAAATATCAAAGCCAATGGTGGGCAATCATAAAGTGTGAGAAATTCTTAGTAAAGACAGGTTGGTAACACTTAAAGGGTAATTTTTATCTTTTAATATAATTAATAGTTGTTTAAAATTCCAAAGGTTTACAGTTTACATCCAGAAAATCAAGTAAATTATAAGGCCAGCAGAAAAGAGTATATAAAAATCAAGACATTTATAGAATTTCACTCTTTTATTTTGGTCTCATGAGCTCTAAATGTCAGTATTATCAAGAAAATTCCTAGAACCATTAAAAATGTGTTATATTATTAAATATAGTATTTTTTTTGCTTGTCTTTGATAATTCTGATTTAATTTTGTAAATATCCCATATTATATCCATAGGACACACATTTTAACTTATTAGACAATACATATGAATTTGGAAATCAGAAGTTCAGTAAAAACAAAGTTCTTTTATTTTGAATTCACTTTCCACATAATTTTATTTCCTTTTTTTTTCCTAATTTTTTAATGTTTATGTTTTGTTTAAAAATTTTTTTTAACTTTATTTTTGAGACAGAGACTGAGAGTGAGTGGGAGAGGGGCAGTGAGTGAGTGGGAGAGAGAGAGAGGGAGGGAGAGAGAGAGAGAGAGAATGTCAAGCAGGTTCCATGCTGTCAGCAGAGTCCGATGCAGGGCGCGAACTCACAAACCATGAGATCATCACCTGAGCTGAAACCAAGAGTTGGATGCTTAACCAGCTAAGCCACCCAGGCACCCCTTTTAATGTTTATTTTTGAGAGAGAGACAAGAGAGAGCATTAGTGGGAGAGTGGCACAGAGGGAGAGAGAATCTGAAGCAGCCTTTGAGCTATCACTGCAAAGCCTGGTGTGGGGCTTGAACTCATGAACTGTGAAATCATGACCTGAGCTGAAGTAAGGCACTCAGCCGACTGAGTCACCCAGACGTCCCTATTTCTTCCTTTTTAACTTCTAAATTGATTTTCTTTTGTTTATCTTCAGTGAAGTTATCACTAAAAACTAGTTTTAAGGGTATGCAACTTAATGCCTTTAAGTACAAGGAAAGCCCCAATACACCAAATGTGTACTTTTATCTCTTTCCTTAAAATCTACAAAGGAAATAAACTGATTCTTCCTCTTGGACAGCCTGGAGAGGATGGCAGGCAGTAACACTCAGGAGCTGGAGTATTTGTGTTCACTGTCCTGCACAGAAAATGTCCCTTACGAAATTCTTTCAAACCCTGCTGCTAAATGTCTAACAAAAACTTGAGGTTACAAAGATTTTTAAATTACATATTTTTCTCCTTCAAAATTTAGTGAAGCTGGCACATCTTCGCACTCCAGCCGTAGTGCTATCACTAGCTGGGTAATCTTGAGCAAAGTCACATAACCTATCTGGGCCTCAATTTTCTCACTGACGAAATGCAGGGACCAGACCATATCTGAGTATCTACAATCCAACCAGGGTAGTGACCTAATCAACATTTGGAAAACGTTGAATGAATAATTACCGGAGGAATTGTTGAACAGCTTAAAATACTGCCCACAGAAGTAACACTCAGAGTTCTTGTTCTGTACTGTTTAATATCTTCCATATTTTCTTCATCTCTAAAATTAAAACAAAGTCACAAGGTACTGGATTTTTATAGTTAATTATGTGATTTATACTTTTCCTTACATGATAAAATATCATTATATTTAAAATTTCTGTGAAGGTAAAACTATACACAATTCAACCAACATACTAACAATTTCCATTTTTTAGCATTCTAATAATCACTATCAAAATGGAAAATATTCTACCATTTCAGCCATCAAAATTTGTTACTACTTCCCCATAATTCATATCTCTTTTCCACTAATCTTCTCTTGTTCTTCTACTGAACTCTACACATATCTGCCTCTTAGATTTAAATTCTTGGAACACTTCCCTACTATCTCTTAAACAACAAAAGATGTAATGGGAACAGAGGCAGTATTCTTAATCTGTATCATCTGCTCTGCAAAGGCAGAAAAAGTGCAATGATGTTGAAACGAAGTTGTTTTACATATTGGTCAAAGTTTTAATATATACAAAGTATAAGACACTATGACAATGTTAACACCTAACAGTTAATAGTTTTCAGCAATATGTTTCTACTCTGAATAGTAAAAATTTTGCCCAACATGTGTTTAAAGAGAACAAGTTAATCTGTGCTGAGACTATTTAACCTCTGTAATTTTCTTCAATTACTTACTCAAAATCCCTAGCCACTGCCACTCTTGATTTTAATTTATAATTTTAATTTTATAAGTTCATTATTTGAGTTGTAATAGCCCTGAGACTCCAGATATAGTTACACAAAAAGGCACAAAATTTTCATGTTTTGCTTCACAATAAAACTCTAAAGATAAAGACAGCCTTAGGGTGTAAGCCTGAACATGTACTGAGAAATGCCTAATAAATGTACTATTGATTTAGTTTTATCTTATTACTATTTTGAAATAAATGAAACTCCTTTCATGATTCAGGGTAAACTATTCCAAATATAAAACTTAATTTTTTTATCTTTTGCTAGTCTAAGTTCAGGTTGCTGACTCATTAATATTTGCAAGAAAAATAGCCTTAGAAAAAAAATAACATATAATATTAAATAATTTTAACTGTATATGAACAAGTATGGATAAAAGGTTCAAAGTTCCAGAGAAAATTCACTGTAAGTAGATATCTCATGAAGAGAGCACATTCACTACATTTTTATTGGACTACATATAAACCAAACATACATCAACTACAAAAATATATGAACATTCATCCATCTAGAACTTGACTGATTTACCAAATTACTGTAAATAACTTTTTTAAAGTAATGTTTGCATTTTTAATGCAGAACTGCTTAAAAATGAATCAACAGATTGCCTAGGATTAGGTCCATTGTAGAAGGTAATCTAAATTTTAACACCAAAAGGGTTATTTGCTTTCATTTTTTACACATAATGGGACAAAATATAGTTCTATTGTATCATTTGAAAAACAAGAACAAAAACACCACTCATTTATCAGAACTGAAGAAAGTATAGGTCTCCACACTAAAGTAAAAAAAAAAAAAATCAATCAACAGAAATCTATACCTGAAAGACCTGATTTCTTTGTTTACTGATGACATGGCAATCAGGTGAGGGCATGCATCTTCACAGTCTTCACAGCCCATGGGAATTCCTCTTTGACCTGTTTTACCATTTTGTCTAGTGTCATTCTCAATTTTGTCTGTCTCCTCAGGACACTCAGTTATAGAACTGTTGTCAATAACTTGCCCTTTTATTTCTTCTAAAGCTTGACTGAATTCAGGTAATTCAAAATTGTGTGCATCAGCATTCTTCTCTGACAAATCATCTTCCTTTATTTGTTCAAGGTCTCCAGATGATATGCAACAGTAGTCAGCTGATTCATCTGTAGAATTTTGATCACTTTGATTTTTTGATTTACGAACCTCTGCTTTATCTGACAACTCTTCATCAGAATGTGAGAATTCAGATTCGTCCTCTGTTTCCCTATTTTTATCATCTGGACCTAATGGATGAAGCAATTCATCATCTGCCTGCATTTCCTTTGTGTAGCCACTGGCAGAAACCTCTATATCAAGAGAGTCCTCCCTCCTAGGAAAAAAGAATGCCAAATGTTACAAAAAAATGCACCCAACATGGGTAAATATTTATTACTCTGTAAAACTGTAATTCTCAAATAGTTTAATAGTTTACTATTAAAATTTAAAATTTTTTCTTTGACTAAAATATAATACTTAGTTAAATATACAAATGTAAAAGATACATTTTTGTTGTCAGTTAAGAATAAAATGACTATAGGGATGACTGCCTGGCTCATTTGGTTAAGAGTCAGACTCTTGGTTTTGGCTCAGGTCATAATCTCACAGTTCATGAGATCAAGCCCCGTGTCAGGCGGTGCATATAGTGCAGAGCCTGATTGGGATTTTCTCTCTCCTTCTCCCTCTGCTGCTCCTCAGTTCATGTGTGTGTGTGTGTATGTGTGCACGTGTGTGTGCGCGCACGTGCGCTCATACATGCAAAAAATGACTAGTAAAAGCAACAAATATTAGTAGAAAGGTTACAAAAACTTGATACTGACTTAATAAATTGACTTTAATGGGCACTAAAGATCTCTTCTTTGAAGTTCTATCATCCCAAAGCAGAAAACAATGTCATAACTAAGAATATAAAATAAATGAAAAAGTTTTGCTTTGAGAATTTACATATAATTATGTTCCATAAATCAAGTAAATACAGCTTCTGTTCTGGATAAAGGAAAAACATAAATTCCAATATGAATAAAAGTTCATGAATTTATAAGAAACTAAATGTGTTACTCCTTTAAAATTTAGTAACACTGCCTTAATAGACCAAAGGCAGGATTTTCTAGATTTTAAGTTTCATTTATACACTAGATAGCAATGATACTCAACAATTATTATAATGTGTCAACGGTTACTATTTGGAAATTTTTTAGATGAAAGTGTTAAGCTTTTTAGAACTAAATAAATCAAGTATTATTTATTTATTTATTTTTATTTCGGGGGGGGAAGGAAGAGGGGGAGGGAAGGAAAGGGACAGAGAGAGGGAGAGAAAGAGAGAATCCTAAGCAGGTTCCATGCTGAAGTCTATCCTACAACCTTGGGATCATGACCTGAGCCAAAATCAAGAGTTGGATTATCAAATGACTGAGCCACCCAGGTGCCCCAATAAATCACATACTTAAACAAGTTTTTATCATTTTAAGCAAAGGTGAGTACAAACCTGATATCACTAAAAGTTGGGTAAAGCTCACTTTCATAGCTGAAACGTTTCATGAAGAAATCTCTAATGCATTTAACATCTCTATCAAAATACCTGCAAAAAGAAGAATCAGTTTTGATACAGCCTTCGTTGTTCATGCTTTTCCTCATTAGCCAATGACAATATACTTATTAATGACACTCCTAATCATTATATGAAAAATGATGTTACTCATAAGAAAAATAAGAGACAAATCGACACCAGTGTGTCTGAGAAACTAAACAAAACAGAAAAGGAAAGGAACAGGAAATATTAGCTGCCAAAGGCATTTAGTTCCTATAGTTAAAAAACTGGAGGTCTTCCCATACTGTAACAGACATACTAAGAGAAAATAAGATGTATATGAGTCTCAGAAAAGAAGACTGTGGGTCTGTAGTTAGGGGCAAGTTTCTACTTTTCCTCTTTAGTCTCCAGCCTGTCTGGTTATACTTCTCATCAGCTATACCCAATCAACTACAAAAGCTTAAATATACAACAGTTTAGTCACACATTAAGAAAAAAATTGGGACCATTAAATTATGTTATGTTTATATACCTTTATTAACCATTTGCTAATTTGTAAGAACATTCAAAAGAGATAAATAATGCTGTGGATTATAAACAAGGATTTGGAGACATGTTAATCTGGTCCAAGGGTAGAAGGACCCGTATCAGGTTGCTTTTTAGGCCACCATAAAGCAGTGAGAACCTAGAATCCTCTAGGTTTCTAGATAAGGGAGAATTAAGAAATAGGATCACATGAAATTCACTATGTCCTTGAATATTAATTAATATTTCAGAGAAAGTCTAGAAACAGAAAGATAATGGTACTATTCTTTCCTAATTTTAGGGTACCCTGGGAAAAACTTCAGTAAATGATTTAAAGATTATCTTTTTATTTATGTCTATGTTTCACCTTATTAGACAAAATCTCAAAATCTTCAAATGTAGAGATAGGTCTTATTTATAATTATGTATTAATTAATTTATATCTTAATTTCTGCTACGTAGCACAACTCCTTTTCTCTAGTACTTCTCCATTAAATAGCAAGCTAAATCATACTGTTTCCCTGTAGAATAATGCAGCCTACACTGAATGTCACAATTTGTCATCGTTTCTTTCTATACTTCTGGTGGTTCCTGGACTTTCTTTCATTGTGTGACTATGTTACCCTATGTTAATAAAAATGGTGATTAGTCACCATCCAAAGATATGTTAACCACTCAAGCACCAGGTGTTAATCTATTAATATTGTTCAGTTGGAACAAATATTCTTTAAATTTATATTTAAATAACATTTCTTTTTCTGAAGTATAGACATTTTCTTATGCAAATCTGGAGGAAGAAAAGCTTGCCTGAACACAAACTGGTTTGAGCTCAAACTTTCCAAGAAGTCATATACTCTTATTATGTAAGGTTGTTATTTTCAGGAGAAAGGAGAAGTTTCTCATATCATAACTTGGAATGAACGGATGAAAAATATTCCACTTTGATTATAATCAATTACATCATGAAATACCAAGTAAAACAATGTCATTTTATAGCATGGTTTACACGGGTTAAGTAATGTGAGGAGTTAGATTACCACAGTATATAAAGTGATACTGTCCTGTGTTAGGGATGAGGCTTTACATAAATTGTTTTCTAATAATAAAAAGCAAAAAAATGACAAGACAGATATTCTTGATCTCGCAACTGAATCCACTTCAAAATCATAATTTCTACGAAGGCCATCATGATTACCAACTTATACTTGGTGAAACAATCTTGGAGGCAACTATGGAGGAGAGAGAGGATGGGGCCCTAGGGTTACCTTTTCTATGTCCCTATTTTCTCTGGGCAGGCTTTTTTTTTTTAAATTGGGCTTCCACCTAAAAGTCTGTTTGAATAAAAGTTTGTTGAACTTTCCACCTAAGAAAGTTTGACTTTCAAGAGTCTGTCAGATTACACAAGTAATTTACAATACTGAAGAATTAGATAGGTTTTCTTAGCGGGGGGAAAGTCCTAGTTTGTATCCTTTAATAAAAGAACAAATTTTTAGATCATCAACATCAGCCACTTCAAACCAGTTATTGACCCAAAAAACAGTATTATAAAGTTGAAAAAATTAAGAAAAAATGACTGCATCACACACAAACACACCCATATCCAGAATCACTTTTAGCATATACCATTCAGCATTGTGATGAGAAGTTGAAACCATCTGTGGAAAATCAATCATGGTGATGTGGTCATCTTTATCCAAAATGAGATTGAATTCATTGAAATCTCCATGAATCAGTCCATGATTTCCAAGTTTGACAATTAGGTCCATAGCTTCATCATATACTGATGCAGGGTCTTCAACATGGTGTATCTGACATCTGAAAGTATGAAAACAGGTTATTTGTCATCATTTATGATTTTCACGAAAGTAAGCATGTGTATTATTTTTTCCATTCCTTACTTCCCTATGAGCTTTCTCTTCAAACAGGTTTTCATCTACCTTGTTCAAATGAAATAGGTAGGGTCAAAACTACCAATGATTTCCATGTTGCTAAATTCAGTGGTCAATTCAGACTTCATCATATGTGGTCTCTCAGTTAACCTCTTCCTCGTTGCTGAAACACTTCCTTCACTTGACTCTTGGTACACCAACAGAGGCTGTCCTCTTTCCATGTTTATCATTCCTTCTCACTCTTTTTCACTAGTTCTTCATCTTTCCCCAGACCTTTAAATTTTGGAGCTCAAAGGTTAATACTAGGAGCCTTTATTTAGAATCATTCGTGGTGACCTCATCCAGGCTGTTGGCTTTAAACACCTCAATCTATACTTCTCTGAACTCCAAGGCATCTCAAACTCAACCATGTCCCATACTGAACCTCTGATTCTATCCCACCCTCTAACTCCAAGCTGCTCTTCCGGCATCCTTCTCATTTCTATAAATGACTAGTGTTATCCTTGATTTTCCCTTTCTTCATACTGATATTCAATCCCAAACAAACAGTGTTGGCTATACCTGCAAACATATCCAGAATCTAACCACTGTTTATCACCTTCACATCCACAACTCTTATCTAAACAACCATCATCTCTTGATTGGATTATTAGAACAGTTTCCTAGCTTTTCTTCCTAATTCTGTCCTTGTCTGCCTTTCAATCTATTCTCAAAACAACAGCCACAGCAATCCTATTAAAACAGTCACATCATGTCTCTTCTCAGTTCAAATTCCTCCAATGCCTTCCTATCCAAATCAAAATAAAAAAGCCCTTGCTATAGTGGCAATGACACTGCAGTATATAAACATGAAATCAACATGCTGTAAAACTTAAATTTGTATGTCAAAATGTACTAAAAAAGAAATTAAAAATTCCTTGCAATAGCCTACAAACCTTAAATGATCTAGTTCCCTGTTGCCTTTCTGATCTTATCACTTATAATCTCTGCCCTCATCCACTCAACTCCAGCCACATTAGCCTCCTCACTGCTTCCTGTACATGTAGGCACACTCCCATCCCTGGACTTATGTACTTGCTGGCCCCTCTGCTGGTCTTCTCTCTCACTAATTTTAGGATTATGCTCAAAAATACTTTATCAAGGAGACTCTTCCTGACCATTTCATGTAAAAGAGCAGCTTCCTCCACTCACCCCAGTACTCCCTGTTCCCTTACCTATTTTAATCTATAGCATTTTCTAACATCTGATAATCATGTTTCCTTGTTTAGCTATTTACTGCATGTCTCCTTCCATCAGAACATAAGATCTATGAAGGCAGAGATTTTGTTTTGTTCACTGGTGGGCCTACTAAAACAGTGCTTCCTGTATACTAGATTACTAGCAAACATATGCTGAATCAGCAGAGATTATTACAGAGATTATAAAATCCATTCTGTCAGAACAAAACTAAATTTTTAATTTGCATTTGAGACTACTGCTTTGTGTTAATTTCTAACCTTTCAGAAGCAATACTTCATTTAATTAGA
Organism: Crocuta crocuta; assembly: GCF_008692635.1. Classification (NCBI taxonomy): domain Eukaryota; kingdom Metazoa; phylum Chordata; class Mammalia; order Carnivora; family Hyaenidae; genus Crocuta; species Crocuta crocuta. The sequence continues at coordinate 1,119,855 of NW_027530190.1, read as the reverse complement.
AAGTTTTTGAAAACTAAACCTTACACTTACTTATTACGATCCATAGTTTTAAGAATAATAAATACTTACAGAGGATAGCCATTTACGAGTTCCATGACCACTGCATGGCGATTATAATCAATTGGTTTTGGGACAGGAAATTTCCTCTCATACAATGCCTAAAACATAGCAAAATAGGGATAAACTAACAAAGAGGTCATTAATCCTTAGGGTAAAATAAAAGTAAACATACCTGCCCACAACTAGAAGAAACATGAAAGACTTTACAAAATTACAGTTAACACATAATTATTTATGGCTTTTTCACAGCAGAAAATGAGCTACACATAAAATAAAATTTTAAAGCAGTTAACTTAATTCACTTTTTCACCAAACGTTAATTTACTGAACATTTACTAAATCTTATACATGGTGCTAGGGTTATAGAAATAAATGTAAAAAACTGTCCCCAAGAAGCCTACAATCTCCTAGGATATATCCTCTTCTTTTTATTCTTTTATTATAATTATTTTTTAATCTTTATTTTAAGTAGGCTCCGTGCCCAATGTGGGGCCTGAACTCATGATCAACAGTCACATGCTCTACCAACTGAACCAGCAAGGCACCCCAGGATATACCTTCTTATTTTGCTACATTTCTGCCATTAACTGGGAGTATGCTTAAAAATTCAAATGGAAATAAACTGTGATTTAGGAAACAGTCTTGTCTTCTGGCAGATTAGAAAATGAAATATCTCAATAGGTCAGATATTTTAGTTTTAGAGTATTGACCTTTTTCTTCAGACCATAATATACAATATAAATTATGTGGCAAATATACACACAGTAGTGTAGTCTGAGTCAAGTTACTTCAGATCATCCATTAATCCATCTTTTCCCCAACGCTTACTTTCTTCTACCTTTTGCTTCCATCAAAAGTCCTGTTATTATTTCCTTCAAAAATATCTTAGATTTATGCTCTCTGCAATTTAGAAAGCTACAATTTGAAAGTAGGCCTTTGTTACTTATTCATGATTGCTCCAACAGTGGTTCTAGCTCTTGCCACCATAACTAACCTTCATCCTGTGTACCAATACCAAACTAAAATACTTATGTCAATGCTCCATTCAGAAAAATCTACAATGTTTGTATTTCAGTATGAACAACTTTTCCTAGTTTTCAGAACTCTCTTTAATCCACTTATCAGGTCCCAGTTTTCCCAATACTCTTTTTTTAAAAATATATATTTAATGTTTATTTATTAAAAACAATTTTTTTTTTTACATTTATTCACTTTTGAGAGAGAAAGAGACAGAGAGCACGAGCAGGGGAGGGACAGAGAGAGAGGGAGACACAGAATCTGAAGAAGGCTCCAGGCTCTGAGCTGTCAGCACAGAACCCAATGCGGGGCTTGAATTCATGAACCACGGGATCATGACCTGAGCTGAAGTTGGACACCGTGCCGAATGAGCCACCAGGTGCACCCCCATACTCTCTTTAATAAACAGTTTGGAGTACATACAGGGTTCACGCACATATTCATGTCTTTGCCCATAGTGGCTCCTTTCCAAAGAACACTGTATTACTATTTTCTCCTTAGGGACAAATCATATGCATGCTTCATTACTCTACTCAACTCCACTTGCTTTATGAAACTTCTTTCAACTATTCTACTCTACAGAAGTTTCTCTAAACTTAACATATAACTTAATTTATATACTTATGAACAGGGTTAATTTTATAAAACGCTTACTTCCTACCTTCTTTGTAGAGGAACTGAACTCCTGCCACTCTCCCAAGATTTTTGTTTGTTTGGCTTTTAAGATTTTTTTTTCAATGCAAGTAGTTCTGAACATGCTTTGGCGGCTCAATAGTATATAATAACCTTAACCACTGTCCTAATGGTCTAGCTCTTGCACTATGGCTTAATCTTCAATCTAACCATATCTTATTCTCTTCAAGGAAAAAAGAGAATAAATTTAAGGAGCTATTTATGTACAATAGGTTCTATTCTAGTACCTTCATATAAACATCTAAGAAAACAGCTAATACAGTTCTAGGAAAATGTGTAATATTCTCTACCAAACTGCTTACTTATTGATTGACTATTACAGGATACAAACCATTAGTATTTAAGGCAAAGAAGAACATAACATGTATGGTATCACTATCAGTTATTTACAGTCTTCAAAATTTTCCCCCATAACTACTAAAAATTTAAGCACATGAATTAACCCATTCAACACCAAACTGAAACTCCCAAAACTTTCATATATTAATCACATACTATAGCATTATGTATGTACATATGTACATATGTATATACTTTTAGGAATCTCCAAACCCAACATGGGGCTCAAACTCACGACCCGGAGATCAAGAGTTGCATGCTCTTTTGACTGAGCCAGCTAGGTGCCCCGAGAATGACTTTTAGTAATGTAAAATTTTAAAAAGTGAAGATAAGAAATAACAAATACTACTGGAGAATAATAAAAATACAGTATTATTTTCTGTTTAATTTAAACATTATTGAAGATATATATTTTGGTTATTATTAAAGATAGTTAACAAATATATCCTGAACTTGATTTTGAAGGTGAAAGTTGAAAACCTAAAGATTTTTACCATTTCTAATATGCATACAAATTTGTACATCAACATTTCTTCTCCATTAAGTGAAGGAAAGGTACTAGTCAACTTAGCTGATATGCTAAGGTTTCTACAGATAATTACTACAGGTAATTCCCTGCCTTTTCAACAGGAGACAAGCATATATGTATTTATATATATTAAATAGATACATATTCACATACTTTTGTGAGGCAATTACATCACTAATTATTTAAAGCTATTTGTTAATTTGCATTATAATACCTTATTAATACTGTAGAGTCCTTGTTGCTTTTACACATTAATAATGATTAAAAATGCCTTCACACAGAAAAAAAAAATCACCAGAAAACCAAATAACAAAAATAATCAACAGTTAAACATAAGGGTAATGACTGGGACTGAGGACAGGAGAGATGTGGGGACAGCAGACTGGTAAATGTCACTATATCCTTTCAGCTGCATGTATTATTTGGTTAAAAAATATGAAATTATTTACAAAATACCTTCATATAAGCAAATTCTTTCATGGCAGAGAGACGAGATAAATAAAGCCAAGACATGTTATGCCTGTGTTTATGATAATCACGCTTGTTTTTCAGATTTCGAAAGGAGGTTCTTCCCAGCCTATGAAGCTTTAATGCAAATTGCTGCCCTTCTTCATTTGCAACAACATAAATATCTAGAGCCAAGATTTAAAAAAGATCATTATTATACTTTCATCCCAAAAAGTTCACTTGTAATTCCTAGTTTTGATTTTATTTGTATCAAATTATATATTTCCTAATACCCAGGAATACCTACTATTCAGCAAAATTATTTTAACAACAATCCAAAATAAAATGACATGTATTAGTATCTTACTACAAAAGAAGGATGTTGTGTGTTAAAGGTTATTGCTTCCAAAAGTGCTCAATACTCAATTCAATTTATTGGGAAAAATGTAATTGTTGTTTAGTGACCTACATGTATGGGAAACGATTTAATATCTTCTTTTTCAACAACACAAAGTTCAATTCTTCAACTTCTTCAATAAGTAAAATTCAGTTGTTACCATATAATCTTATGGTTATCAGAATGGAGATCTTCCCCCACATATTCCAATCATCAATAAAAGTTGATATATGTAATACTGACATGTAAAACATACCCTAATTGTTCATAAGAAATTTTAATTATTACACATCAACTGTCTCTCACAATGGCAGGATTATAAACTGGTGTAAACTTTTGAAGGGAAATTTGTAGTATCAAAATTTTAAATGTACCGAACTTTTGTGCTAATAATTCAATTTCTTAAAAAAAAAATTTTTTTTAATGTTTATTTATTTTTGAGAGAGAGAGAGAGAGAGAGAGAGAGAGAGAGGCAGGGCACAAGCAGGGGATGGGAAGAGAGAAGAGACACAGAATATGAAACAGGTTCCAGACCCTGAGCTGTCAGCACAGAGCCTGAAGCGGGGCTCCAACCTACGAAGTGTGAGATCATGACCTAAGCTGAAGTCAGACGCTTAACCAGGTGCCCCTAATAATTCAATTTCTAAGACTGTATTTACAAATGCATTTGTACATGTGCACAGAGGCGTGTGTACAAGGCTGTCTAACACATCATTACCTACAAAAGAAAAGGTGGAGTAACATAAATGTCCATAGCAGCTGGGACTGGTAAATTCAATTACCACTCACACCATGTAATACTCTGAAACTATGAGAAAGATCTGTTAACATGAAATGATATCAGAAATGCATCAAGGGGTACCTGGATGGCTCAGTCAGTATACTATGGGGCTCTTGATCTTGGGGTTGTTAAGTTCAAGCCCCACATTGGCTGTAAAGATCACTTAAAAATAAAATCTTTAAAAAAAACTCCAAAAATCAAATGCATCAAATGGAAAAAAAAATCAAGTAATGGTTGCTTTTATCTGTGATTGAAAACATATGTGAGTGTATATATACATTTTCTCATGTATTATATACTATTATTTAAATAGAATATTTCTAGAAGGATATATAAGATAGTACTTAATAGGAACAGCTTTGAAAAGTAACGGTAACAGATGGAGACCTGGTTAGGAGAAAGTTTTACTTTTTATTTTACTTTCTTTTGTACTAGTTATCATTTGCATGCTGTGAAATTCTTATAAACAAACAAAAAAAAAATGTTATTTTTTAAGTGAAAAAATGGACATAAAAAAGAGGCAGATTATCTAAAAAGAGGTGTTATAAATTATCTCATTTTACACATTTCACACACACACATGCGCATGTACTGCTGTATTTAGCACTCTTGCATTATGTATTTGTTCAGTGCTTTTTTAGAATGTTTTGTGTTCTACAGATACCTAATTTTGCCATATTTCTGTGGTAGAAAAATGTGTTGTAACTTTTAGTCACTGTCTTCTAATATTTCCTTGTGTTGCATATTTTAACTGTTACAAATGTCCATTTATAACATATAAAAGAGCAAATAATATATTTGCCAAAGATGTCAGTTATTAAAGGAAAATTAATTCTTGGTATAACTGAATTTTCTTTTTTCTTTTTTTTTTTTATGTTTTATTTACTTTTGAGAGAGAAATCGTGAGTGGGAGAAGGGCAGAGAGAGAGACAGGGAAGCACAGAGTCAGAAGGCGGCTCCAGACTCTGAGCTGTCAGCACAGAGCCTGATGTGGGGCTTGAACTCATGAACTGTGAGATCATGACCTGAGCCGAAGTCGGACACCCAAATGACTGACCCATGCAGGCACCCCAGTATAACTGATTTTTCAACGAGAGACTTAACAAAAAACAATAACCTACTAAACTAAGAGTGATTTCATCATCATTACTGCTTCTAACTTTTCAATTTACTGCTTTGTTGAAGAAATGGAAAAATTAAAAGATATGCTTTCTCAGGGTGCCTGGGTGTTTCAGATGGATAAGTATTTGACTCGTGGTTTTGGCTCAGGTCTTGATACTATGCTTTGGTTCATGGGATCCAGCCCCGCATGGGGCTCTGTGCTAACACCAGCAAGGTCCACTTGGGATTTTCTCTTTCCCTTTCCCTGTGCCCCTCCCCCACTGCTGCTCACATTCACTCTCTTTCTCAAAACAAATAAATAAACATAAAAAAAAAAGATAATGCTTTCTCAAAGGAAAATATAAAGAGAAACTAAAGCAATTCAGTAGTAATGTTAGCACTTACCAGATTCTTTGCCAACACCTATCTGGTTTCCAACAGACTCAACTACCTGTCTAGAAGAAAGTGTTTTCAAAGCTAGGTAATCATAGCCTGCATTTGTCAACCGATAGCCCTGGACAGCTAGACAAAATAAAATGAGAAAAAAAATGTATTTTAGTTACATCGCACAATCAAGTCACATTAATTCAATCATGAGAAGAATTTAAACAATAAGAAGTCTTAGCTGGAAAGATTAGTTTACCCAGTCTTAGGAGTTTGGCATTCCTTCCTAAATTTGTATTTTCTCTCTAGAGCAGTGTTACTCAAAACATGACTCACAGACTGACACCAGTCTACAAATATTTGTTACTAGTTTGTATAAGATACAGAAACTGAAATGAAGTGGTTAAGTTCAGAAATTTTTAAATCACTTTTACCAAGCTTTTTTGTCTTTAGCTCTAATAAGGAATTTGTGCCTGTATTTTATCAGTTTTTAAAGTTCATTTTTCTAGAAATTATGTTTTTATTCTTATTTTATAATATGAAGTATGGCTCCATGGCAGGTTGAAAAAAAGAAACTCATCCCTCATCATGGATAGTTTGAAAGTTAATGCTCTAGAGTCCTGTGGCAAAATGTATTTTCCAAAGATGGTGACAACAATTACTTCTATCCTATTTGGTTTTCTGCAGTCAGAACTTGTTATTCCCCTATGAGGAGATGGAGACTATTTCTTTACTCTCTTTAATCTGGGTGGGCCCTGTGACTATCCTAATAAAACTTGGTAGAAGTATGTGGATTTATGGACAGAGTGCTTTACTGGTCTGGCAACTTTTATTTTTCACTTTTTCAAATGCCTGCTCTGCAAATGAAATGAAATGAAATTAAAATAAAATAAAATAAAATACTTGCTCTGGGGAAAGCCAGTTATATGAAAAGTCACAAATGGTGCTATAAATACTTACTTTTGGTACGCTCCCAAGCTATGAGTTTATGTTTCACTAATTCTCTTAAAACTTTATTACAGCCACCATGTTTAAGGCTGGCTATAGAAGCAACCAAACTGCAGGGAACTATTTCATGGTTCTTCATGCCCATTTCAACCTGAAATTAAAGGAATTATAAGCAATCATAATCAACACAGAACTACTATCAAAACCTTGCTAAGAAGTTAACTTCTCCTTCAATTTTCTGATCATGCAGTTCTCCAACCAGTTGGAGACATAAGTGATGCCTTCTCTGAACATATTTTAAGTGACAACTTGATATATAATCACTGATATTCATATTCTGCCTCTATACTAAACTACACAGGTAAGAACTGTGAGTGCTTAACAGTTACTGGCAGGTAGCAAATACGAAGATATTTACTGACATTTAAATATTTATCTTTAAAAACTATAGATATTCCAGATATTTATTAAGGAGGTACTTACTATAAAAGTACCATGCAGGCATAGTGGAAGATTGAAAAATATACATAAATACTCTCAACCCTTTGGAGAATTTATTAGCTAATACTGTAAATAAGAACCTACACATCTAACTTTATTAGAAGGCAAGAAATAGTAAGTGCTAAAAAAGAAGTGGCCCAGGTATGAACATAAATTCTAGCTGATGGATCAGTTTCAAGCAAGAAGTGGCACTTGAGATTGATTCTAAGATGCAGAAAACAGAAAAAGGGAACACAGAGGGAATATCAGAGAAGACAAAAGATTTGGACATGCAAGGCAGTACAGAGCACAGCAGCTAGTACAGTGATGGCTCAGATGCGATGGTGAGTTCATGAAAAGAAGGCTGGAAAATGCTTTTAAGTAAGATACGAAAAGCACTGAAAGGCAGAACTAGGAGTTTTAAATTTCTTTTTGAGAAACCCTGGATCCCCTTGAAGGTGTTTACCTAAGGGAGATACATGAATAGAGATGTTTTAAGGACACTAATCACGATGCAAAGTTCTGGAAGGTCCTTCAAACAAAATGTTTAAGGTACACTGGAAAGATACATCTATACTCGGGAATGAAGTCACAATTAAAGGGAAAAAATTGTAAATTATATGACAGAGTTAACAGATAAAGCCGTGAAGTGGATGTGATCATCAAGAAAGAGATAATGGAAGACAAAGGAGGGTTGAGGGACAGAATTTGGTGGGAAGTTCACATTAAAAGGCAAGGGTAGCCAGTCAAAATAGGATTACTGATGTAGAAGACGCCTGAAAAGTACAGGAAGAGAGTCAAGGAAAGGTGGCCACTGATAGGAGGGACAGTAAGACTCAACTGGGACTGAAATATTGTATTTAATGAGTAGGTCATTCCTTGGTGAGCTTCAAAAAAGAATTTCAATTACCAGAGAATCAAGTTTTAGAAGATAAATCTGGCACTGTTTTGACGTGCCAATCAAAACCTCATACCTTAACTCATTTTCCATGCTTTGTTCAATCTCTCCTAGTCTCTAACATTCTTTCCCTCGACTCCCCTATTTGTCACAGGCATTAAGGATTAAGGGGATGTGATGTGGATGCAGAGAAGGAAGGTTATCTGTCAGAGTAACAGATGTTTAGAAAAAGTACAGCTTAATTAAATAATCTATGGGAAGAGAAAGAAAAGTGTCTTCCAAACTTCATAATGAATTTGCACTTGACAGTTTAATCCTTAAGTATTGCCTATTTAAGCAAAAGATAGTATCTTCTAAAAAATAGTTTTATTCTGGGAATCCCCAGTCTCTCTGCTGCTTATCTTTGTGATTTAAGACTACGACCAATAAAATCAGTTTTTGTCACTTCCTTGTTTAAAACATTCAGTAGACCACACAATTTAAAGATGGCATGCTCCCAACCCCAAACGTGCACACATTCTCTATTCTATTATTCTCGTTATCATCTTCACGACACTTAATATCTGATACTATCCTCCGTATTTCTTTATTCATTTACTCGATCTGTCACCCTTGTCTCGTACCCCGGTGAATTCCCTAAAACTGTCTCTAAAAACCAGACAAATAAATGTTGAGTGAATAAAACTGAATAAACGCTATGTGAGTGAATCTGTGAGTGAGGAACTCAACGCTATAAATTCTCAAGAGTCTTAAACTCTGCTCGGGTGGTCGGAAGCCCAGCGTCAAAACGGCTTTCCAGGCCACAGAGATGCTAAGTGTGGCTCTGGAGCACAAGATAGGGAGCAGAAAGGAAGGAAAGGATTAGAAAACAGAACTCTGCTCTGTTTCAGGGGAGACAAAAGCTTCCGAACAAAAGCTTCTGAAAAACCTGTCGGTCTTCTTTTACCCATGCCCAGTCTGGGTATCCTAGGAGGGCCTACAGCGTGCTCGACTCAGCTAAGTTCGAGGAGCAGGAAGAACCGCGGTGGGAAAGGACAGGGGACAGGGAGAAACGGCGAACTTCTTACCGCGGTCAGGACCCTGAAGTCATCCCGGCTCATGTAACGTAACTTGGCCACATTCACTTTCCCCATGGCGGCCCAACACTAGCCACAAATCTCCCTCACAAGAGCTGGAGAGCACAAGGTAAGTCTATATATCACCCTTTCCCAAGCCTCACCGCTGCCGCTGGGTGGTTCGCGCATGCGCTGATCCTTCCTCCAGGTCCTTGTTAGTAAATAGAAGAACCAGTCTGGCGTAGAAAAATGAAACGACTTCTGAGTTTTATAATGCATATAATATGAATGAATGCAGAGTATTTTTTGTATAGTGATTTTGTCACATAAGTTAACGAACTTTAAAAATTCTTTACAATATGTCGTTTTATTTTTCATATGTCAGGATTGGCTGCCTAAAGGACCCCATCCGTCCTAAAGAGCAGAAAGACAACGAGAGGAGCAAATTTTACCCCGAGACAGCAACTCCTACTTTAGGCAAAGTGAGTTCCAATAAGGGGAGTTGGGAAATGAACCCAAGCGCGGTTACAAATAACAATAGTAATTATACAGGCATCTCTCTCCTAACAGTACCTGCTGAGAAAAGAGGAAGGCGTGGCTAGTGAGGACTCCCGCGCGTTTGCTCAGCATTGGTTTTAGGTTAGTTCTCGAGACTCGGGAGTGCGCTTGCGCCTGGCGGGGGCGGGGCTTACGCTGTGTGGAATACCAGTCGGCTTTGGTCGCTTCTCCCAGCGCATTTCTAGAGGAAGTGGACCGTTGTGACGGGTTGCCACTAATCTGCGGTGATGTTTATCCACGGCCAAGGAGTGATTTTAGGGCTTTAGGAGAGACACCCACACTGACCCTGGAACTTCTCTCTACAACAAAAATGATAACCGGAGCAGGACCTTAAACAACTTTCACCTCAGAGGGTGGGTACTCGACCTTCCCTACTAAAGCAACACGGGTAACAAAACTTGTGTGATAATGTTGGTGTTTATACCTCGTTTCATGAGCTACATTTTAACTCTATTTTGGTACACCCCTCATGTATTAAGGTGTGGGTACTACTTATGGTCACGATGGGCTGTAGCCTACTTCAGCTTTGACTTCATTTCCAGCCACTGCTGTTTAGCCTCTCTCTGGATTTGAGTCTCATAACTTTAAGAGTAAACTTTGGAGTTCATTGTTTACAAAGTCCATTTTTTCCTGCTTGGGTTCCCCTGGCCAATATGTCCATTTTCCAACTCTCCAAGGCCCTACTGAGTACGTTGCTTTGTCCAAATGCTGAGTTAGCCTTTTCATAAAACATGCACTGCAGTTCGAAGACAAGCAGTTGAATGTGTCCTTTCATTCCAGTCAGAATATTAATAGTTTGAAACTATAGAATACAGGCAGCAGAGCAGTCCTCTGTCCCGTCTACACCACAACCATTAGCTTCTTTTTTCACTTGTTTGCAGTATGTTTGATTAACCATGCTCAACTAATGGAAACTTCTATTGAAATGGAATTTTTCTTTCAATATTTCACATAAGAAGACATAAAAATGAAAACTTTTTGAAGAAACCATAGGACCAAGAGTGGAGCAAGAGTGAGATGGGAAACACAAGTCGTTTGGCTGGCTATTCCTAATCCAACATTTTGGCAGACATTGCTAATTTATTATAGCACAAATCTTATGTTTCTTCTCAACTCTGCTGCATACAACCACCAGTGATTGACCGGATTTGGCTACACTTGCTGTCCTGGTTCTTGGGTATTTCTTGGGGTTAGTCACACTGAGGCTAAATCTCTTCTACTTTCAATATTTAAAAAAAATTTTTTTTAATGTTTTATTTATTTCTGAGAAAGAGCGAGAGACAGTGTGAACAGGGGAGGGTCAGAGAGAGAGGGAGACACAGAATCTGAAACAGGCTCCAGGCTCTGAGCTAGCTGTCAGCACAGAGCCCGATGCGGGGCCCGAACCCACGAACCGCGAGATCATGACCTGAGCCGAAGTCGGACGCCTAACCGACTGAGCCACCCAGGCGCCCCAATATTAAAATATATTTTTAATATAATCATCTTAATCAAACCTTGGAAGAGTAAAAGTGATTCAAATACTGTTCAGTATTCTGTTCTCTGTCACACCATGATTACTAATGACAAACAAAAAATATATAGTTTTCTTTCTTCACTCATTTACCACTTATGAAATGCATATGCCTGAATTTTTGCTTGGCCCTGGGGAAAGAATCTCAACCCATAAGCCTTGGGGTGGAAGTAGATGAATAAAAAAAAATAAGAGAATAGTATGACAGGTATGCAAAGGATTTAGCCCATCATTATTACCTCCTTCCATCTCTCACCACCATGCTCCCAACTCCCCCTACACCCAGCAGAGTTTGTCCTAATAAGATGCAGAGGGTCTTGATTGTCTACAGACAAAAGTTCAAATTTCTTAGATTAAATCAGACTTCTTAGACTGGCATTCAGGATCTTTAACAATCTGTATCATTGCTTACTTGCAAGTAGCATATACTTGTGCCTAATTGAACTGCTTTGTTTTCTCTTGTACATTTGCCTTGATTTCCTGTCTCACTGCCTTTTTCTTCATCTGTAATGCTCCTCTCCCCACCTCCTTTCCCCCTTCTTTCTAGTTACTACATATATAAATCTGACCTATCATGCTTAAAACACTACACATCCCATACAGCTTTTCTTTATTATCTCTGTATTATTTTTCTAGGGTTGCTATAACAAATAAGCATAAATTTGGTTGTTTAAAACTATAGAAATTTAGTCTTTGACAGTTCTGGACCGTGCTCCCTCCAGAGGCTCTAAGGGGCAATCTGTTTCTTGCCTCTTTCAGCTTCTGACAGCATTTGGTGCCTGTTGGCATTTCTTAGCTTATGGTTGTATCACTTCATCTCTGCCTCTGTAGTCACATTGCCTCCTCCATTTCTGTGTGTGTTTCCCTCTGTCACTATCTTACAAAAATACATTATCATTGCATTTAGGGCCCTCTTAGATCCTTAATCACATCTGCAAAGATTTTTTTCTGCCCGAGAGTAAATTCATAGATTTTAAGGATTAGAGCATGTATATGTTTTGGGGGGTCATTATTCAACCTATCATAATTTCAAAGGCAGGTAAACTCTTCCTCCTCTAATCTTCTGTAGCTCTTTATCTTTAATGATCCTGGCCACTTTTTAATACCTTCCCTCACCCCCCACCCCCGCCTAGAAATTAGATTAACTGGACAAAATTTGAATCAAAAGAGATTGAATAAAAAGTTTAGAGTCAAGGAGAATAAAAATGATACATTTATTTTTAAAATTTTGTACTAAATGTCAGAAAAAATTGTCATAGACTTTACTGTACATGGGCTATAGTGCCATATATGTTTGGGTATTGGAACTATCAGTGGTGGGAAAACACATAGTATGGAATATGTTTGGAATTTATGGCAAAATCCAATGAGAAACTCACATGTGGACTTGAAGAGTTCTGCAGCATGGCATAATATTCAGCAGATTATATATATATACACATATATATATATAAATTTTGTAAAACAGCTTTGTGCATATGCAGATCCCTGAGAGAGATGGAGTGCCTGACATCGAGATACTACATGATATTGTACCCACAACTGACTTTCCAAACTGAATTGTTGATCAGCCATGTTATAAGTTTGGGCAAGCTCAGCAACAATCCATTATAAAGTGAAAGTAGTACATTCAGGATTGAACACAAGTAGGACCAGAGGGCACAGATAAGCTACGTGAGCCTTATCAGCTCAGCATATCAGCTCATGCCTGAGTGGGTATCCATTAAGAACAACTAGTAAAGGAAAAATAAGTCCACATTTGGTTTATGTATGGATTGGTTTGGTATTGTTGAACTGTACCCCTAATTCTGTGGCCTTAAAAGTAAGATGATATCTTCCTAATGGTCAGAGCCTTGGGAGATGCATCTGGTGCTCCACTTTGTTGAGCAAGAAAAATAACCCAAGGTTAGAATACACATGGATTGAGGGATACTGGTAAATAACCTGGCTGGTTGGTCAAGGGCCTGGAAAGGACAAAAATTGTTAGATCGGGGATAAGGAATTCTGAGATAGAGGCATGAAAATGGGCATATTAGAGTGGACAAGAAGTGTGAAGATCTTTGGATTGCATAGTAATACCCTCCAGAAATCATCTAACACAGAAAAGACATTAAACAACCCGGTGGACTAAAACCATGTCTAGTTGTTGACAACCAGCCTATGTCATTGCAACCTGCCACCACAGTGAAGGCACAGTTGGTAAACAAATTAATTAGTGATGGTACCAGTGATTGAAGAGGCTAAACATGGGCTTTAAAAACATGGGATCCAAACTACCAAGGCTAAAATGACTACTGCTATTCCTGAGTTACCCAATCCACATTCAGAAGCCAATGCGGAGTATAATGCCATCCCTTGAAGAGACTCATCAGTCACTTGGTGTCAGATTGACTACATTGGGGCCCTCCTACCATAACAGGGCCAGAGCTAAAGATTCCTCTTGAAAGCAATAGATATGTATTATGGGCATAGGTTTGCTTTTCCTGTCTTCAGAGCCTCAGCTTGTACCAGTATAAGGCTTACAAAATGTTTGCCCTTACATCATGGGACTGCACTTCAAAGGAGATATATCAGTATGTATATGACCATGGGATCCCAGCTTATATCACATTCTACAGCTTTTAGAAGCTGCTGGTATGATGGAATAATGGGAAAGTCTATTGAAGGAACAATCTGTAGAAGGTATTGCTGAAGAGTCAGATCAGAGATAATACCCTGTGAGTTTGGTTGCCATCCTTTAAGAGATCAGTGATATGGTCCTCAGTAGGTAGAGTATACAGGCCCAGAAATCAAGGAGTGGACACAGTATTGGCTCTACCCACTGTCATTCCCAATAATACACTGTGGAATTTCTGTTTCATTCCCTGAGCTCTGAAGGTTTAGGAGTTTTGGTTTTCAAAGTGGAATATTTCTGCCAAGGGACACAGCCAGAGTTCAAATGAACAATTAGCTGTGGTTGCTACTTGCTCTTCAGACTATTTGTTGGAAGAATACATGGAATGAGAAGCCATTGAGACCTTGAAGCAAGTATCTGGATCATACCACCATACAAGTCATGGAGATCAGCAGATGTGCCAGCTGAATGTAACAGTAATCTAGTACAGATAGTAAATGAAGGTAGTATCACTTATAACTCAAGACTGGCTGCAGTGATGGGAGCTATAGTTTTTCCCATTTATCTCCCCAAGAAGAGAGGTTCTTTGGAGTCCTGAAGAAGTTGCTTCCAGCACTTAAAGAATTAGAAGCATAAGAGTTGAATTGTGGTGGACACTGTGATATCCCCCTCCAAGTATTAGGGACTTACTCCCCCCAGCTCCTGAAGTGCTGCCAGCAGAAAATGCTTAGCAGTCAGCCTCCACTTGGATTGCATAGGCTGTAGGAGCTATGTCGCCAAAGGTCATACTTCCTTTCTGGGTATTCCTAGATTCAGTGACTGATTGACATAGACATCTAAATGCTGAAATTATTTGCACCAGTTCAGCATAACTCCGAAGGATCATAACTCCTTGTAGAATCAACTGCAGCCTCCTTTGGTACTGCATCCCAGATCATCCTCTTCCTTTGCTTTCTCCTGCTCTTTCCCTGCTCTCTTCTAAGTGTTGATCATAAGAGCACTTCTTTTTTTTTTTTTTTACAAATAGTTTATTGTCAAGTTGGTTTCCGTATAACACCCAGTGCTCATCCCCACAAAGAGCACTTCTTATTAATACCCCTAATGTAGTACAGACCTACTAATGGTAAAGGGATTTAACTTTTACCATTTCTGGCCTTTCAGCTTAGTGCTATTAGGACTGTGCTATAAAAATGGGATAGATAGGATAAGACTGCTAAGCAAGAGGTCATTGGCTTAATTCTGCCATTAAGTAGTTTTTTGACATTGGGGACACTCTTTAACTTCTCTTATTCATACAAGCTTTTATTTTGAATATTTACTATACAATGCATTTTGACAAACAAAACTCAGTTCCTTTCCTCAAGGAGTTTATAGGCCTAATGAATCTTAGGTTGTTTGTTTATTTTATGAATGGGCTGGACTTGAATAATGTTTTAAACCTTTTATTAATGTAAGTCCCCATCTCAGGCTCCATAATCTCCATTCCACTCAGGTTGGAAATCACTCTCTTCTGTGTATCCCTAGGAGCCAAGAATATTTGGCTACAAGTTGTTTTATGAAAATAAGATTCTTTCATTTGCAAATAGAGAACTGTATAACATGAAAATAGATATGCCTTTTCAAACTGTACCTCCCAAGCCATGGTGATTTTGATAGCACCTTAGGAACTACTGGACAGTCACTTTGAGTTCAGTCAGGACAGAAACCATATTAGATATTTAAACATGGAATTTAATATTAAGAATCATGAATTTGGCATGAAGCTGAACAGAAAATTGAAATGGGGGGGAACCTAGGTGGCTCATTTGGTTAAGCATCCGACTTCAGCTAGGGTCATGATCTTGCAGTCGTGAGTTTGAGCCCCAAGTCCAGCTTTGTGCTTACAGCTCAAAGCCTGGAGCCTGCTTTGGTTTCTGTCTGTCTGGTCTGTCTGTCTGTCTGTCTCTCTCCCCCTCCCCCACTCACACTCTGTTTCTCTGTCAAAAATAAAATAAAACATTAAAAATTAAAAAAAAGAAAACTGAAATGGGAGAGAAGAATTCTAAGGCATCACAACTGCTACTACTAAGTCTTGAACAGTTAAAATAAGAGGTTGAAATGACTCAGAAGCTTAGAAAAGAGGACCTGTGGACCTGAGGCCCAGGCCTTTGAGGAGCATCTCTGCTGTGTTGGTGCTAATAGCTCTGGGGCTGGAAGACTTGATAAAACTGGTTCAGCAAGACTGGTTTGGTTGGAAGAACTGCAAACTACATTTAGATGTTGCTCCTGGACTGAGGAAGTGTTGGGACAATGCTAACGAAAATGGCATACCCAAGAAGCCTCGAGAAAACAAACAGGAAGCAGAGGAACAAATTGATTCTTCCTCCTTTAAGGTTACTTTTCAGCAGAATCCCACGTGGAGGCAGCTGACAAAGCAGAAATGGTTCCAGTCCTGGCATCAGAAAGTGGAGTACAGTGGTCTGAGTTTTGGAGCTAAGAGACAATAGCTTAATAATGGGCACAACCTCTAAGAGATTTTTGAGATTTGATATTCTACTTGTCTGCCTTATAGACCTGTACAGTGTAGTTATCAAGTAAAGGTCTTTATGGTTTGTCTTTTTTTTTTTTTTTTTTTTTTGTATGTTTTCTTTTTAAGTACCTTGATTCAGAGATAAATAACTTGTTTTAGATTTTTGGTCTTCTACTTTATTGCCTTACTTAAAGTAATGGATGTACCATTTTTAGTCCTGTTCTTGTTTTGCTGTTATATTTTTTATTTACAAGAATGGAGTATAATCCCATTATTCTGTTAGATATTCTTTTTTTTTTTTAAAATTTTTTTTTAATGTTTTATTTACTTCTAGGAGAGAGAGAGAGACAGCATGAGCAGGGGAGGGTCAGAGAGAGAGGGAGTCACAGACTGAAACAGGCTCCAGGCTCCGAGCTGGCAGTCAGCACAGAGCCCGGCGCGGGACTCGAACCCACGAACCGCGAGACCATGACCCAAGCGAAAGTCGGCCGCTTAACCGACTAAGCCACCCAGGCGCCCCATAGATATTCTTAATAAATAAGGGCTTTTGAGTTCCTCAAAGTAGTGTAATTGTCTTTATTACAAGTTAGAGCATTTGGCCTATTATTCCAAGTTACTCTTTCAAATTTTAAATATTTCCACACACTAAATTTTATTTAGTTTTTTGGGTTTTTTTTTTTCTTTGTATAGTGAATGTAGGTTCTAAAAACATTTTCCAGACTATGGAGCATCTAACTGGTCCTCTGTTAGAATAGCTTTTTTTAGGCTATTGACTTCCAAACTTGGTTAAGCATTCTTAGTCTTTCCCTTTTAACATGGCTTTAATATGCTACTCTTTAATGTGAAAACATTATTTGCTCACAAGGAGTTCTCATGAAAGTAGACCTTATATAAAATGTGGTATTTTATATATATGTAAATAATTATATTTAATTAATATATAATTAAACTTTCAGTAGGAAATGGTCAAATAGAGAATATTAAAAATGAAGTGTTCAATGGGTACATGGGTGGCTCAGTTGGTTGAGTGTTCAACTTTGGTTTAGGCCATGATCTCACAGTTCATGTATTTGAGCCCTGCATCAGGTTCTGGGCTGATAGCTCAGAGCCTGGAGCCTGCTTTGGATTCTGTGTCACCTTCTGTCTCTGCTCCTCTACTGCTCTCTCTCTGTGTCTCTGAAAAATAAACAAACATTAAAAAAAGTATAATCAATGAAAACAATTATTTTCTACATAAAATACAGGTTATGGTCCAAAAATACACATTCTCTAAAATTCAACTTGTGAAAATGGGTTCTGGTTAAGCTTAATGAAAGGTAGTACCTGTGCCAGACGACCAAATACTGCAAATTCTTTTCCATAGGTAAATTTATAAATACCTACACATGCATGTTGACAGTCCACTCTGAACAAGGCGGTTCATATACTGAACCCATTCATCCTCACTTTGGGAAATCTCTGTTCTTGAGACATGTTCAAATGANTGTTTCTCATTGCCATGTAGTATTCCATGGTATAGATAAACCACACAAATGATTCTACCTTTATTACCACAGCTGTCCTTTTCAGACAGATCTCCCAAGGATAAGATTGTTTAGTTTTCTTTGAAATCCTAACGTTGTTAAGCTGCCATCTATAGTCAGAGGACATCTAGAAATGTTAGAATTAGCTCTTTAACAGTGATTAGGGTTACCATAGTCCCTAATACTCTGATACTCCAAACTCATTTAGTAAATTGCTAGAGAGTTCTTGTCAAGGCAGTCAGAAGTTGGCTTTAACTGATCTGGTTGTTGCCTGATTATTAGTTTATGTTGAACTGGTTTGTTTATCTGAACATATCTAACATGTTAAGCCTATATGGAATAAAGTTCATACAGTGTAGTTTAGCCAAAAACAACCTATTGGCTGGTAGTTTTTAGAACTTTCACTATTTCTATAAGTATTAGAGGTGGTGACTTCTAGTACTTAACACATGGCCTCTTTATAGTCACTGGAATAATTATTTAGTTTGTGAATAAACTGAACTCCTCTCTTGTGTTTTTTCCTTATGGTTTCCTACTCTGGGCATTTTCCTACCTGTCTAACTCAGGGTAGGTAGATAAAAGAAAGTGAGGTGAAATAACAACTATGTTATTTTTATTGTTTTTATTTTATTAGCTCAGATAAAATATTTCTTAAGAGTTTGAAGGAATCGGTCCTGGCTTATCTAAGGATTTTTTTTCACCATTTTCACTATTTATGTAGATCATTGACAGTAGATTTCAATGATCTCAACATTAGTTTCTTAAATCTCAAGATAGAGTATAAATTATGCATGTTGAAGTTATTTTAGGACCAAATTTTTAAGCGAAACCATTTTTACTTTTATTTATTTTTTTTTCAACTTTTAAATGTTTATTTTTGAGAGAGAGCATGAGTGGGGGAGGGGCAGAAAAAGAAGGGGACAGACGCTCCATGATGTGGGGCTTGAACACATGAACTTGAGATCATGATCTGAGCCAAAATTGGACACTTACCTGACTGAGCCACCCAGGTGCCCCCATTTTTATTTTTAAAAGTATATTCTGAAAAAAGTGTATTCTGAATATAGGATTTCATGTTAAACTTTTTCAGTAATTTTTTGTCAGTATTCGTTTCTAATTTTGAGCTTCTTTATGAGTGATTCTTAGCAGAGTCTGCTAATTATTTCCATTGCCCATTCTTCCTTTTTGTCTTTTATCAATAGAAGCTGCTGATTTCCAGCTGAGCACATGGTCCCTAAGGTAGAGATTATATTTTCCAGCCTTGTTAGAATTAGATGTGGTTACATGTCTAAATTTTTACCTGTGGTGTGTTAGTAGAAATTATAAATGCACCTTCTGAGTCTTGTCTTTTAAAAATTGAGTATGCAGATCCTTCTTTTATTCCATTCGTCCATAGAATGGACCTTAACTGTCATGATAGTGAGCTAGCTTCAACCACACAGATAAAGGTAGTTCTCTGAAGGAATGTCTGGAAAATAATGTGGAAGGGCCCTGGTCCCTGGGTGACATCAAGGAGCAGGATGCCTTCCCATTCTATTCTACCTATCTAGCTCTGAATGTTACCTGAGAGAGCAATAAACTTCCACTGTATTAGGGGGTCTTTTGTTACAAAAGATTAGTTCTTAACCTAATTAATACATAATTTTAGGTGAATATTTTTCTGATGGTTTGGAGTTTCAAAGGAGGCTCTAGAGGTCAAGGCACATAGATGCTAAATATCTCCATTCTAAACGTAAGCACTACCCATTTATGTGAGATTGGAAGGGGGGGCTTCCAAAGCTCAGTTCTGCTCTCATTAACCTATTACTTACCTCTTTTCTATGTAAAAGAAGGCTGGATATTATTGAAGACTGAAAGATGGAAGCGTGTAATTGAGTATTTCTTGGGAGAGAGATATCAGTGTTTTGTAATGTTTCCTCCTCCACCTTTCAGTGAGGAGAATGGTGTTCACCTCTAACTCAAGCCAAATAATAGGACCTTAAATAGATACAATTAGAGAATTTCACAGGTGGCACTGGAAGTTTAGGGGATATAGGGGCTGTCAACTGTCTCACTCCTAAGAGTCTTAAGTCAAAAGGCTGATTGGAGGGGCCTACTGGGAAAAAAACAAATGGAGAGCATTGTATTGAGGTCATCCAGTGCTTCCAGTTTGGTTGGGCAATGCTAAAAGAGGTTAAATAATTGTGGTCATTTATAGTGAGTGACTAAGTGTAAAGCTTTTATAGACACTTGAATCATACCAGGTGGGGGTTTCCTTGTGGTCACTACCTGTTGAGCATGAACTTTAGGATAAATTCTGCAGTGTCATATTCATGAGTTACACATTAGGCTTCACCGAGGACAGTGAAACTTACAAGGTGAATCACTCTGAATCTACACAGGAAATAGGAACCTTATCAATTATTTTAATTTTGAGAATTTTATATAAAGAAGTATTTACCAGGTACTAGAGAACAGATATTCTCCTTAAGTCTAGGGGTACAAGAGAGAAAATGTCGATATTTTTAAATCTGAGAGGCTTGGAGGAAGAATTTTAAAAGCTGGGAGTCAGATCTCGAAGGAGGAGTCATTGCCTGATTATTGCTGGTAATTTAGGAATATGAGTACTACACTGAGAACTCTGGGAGGGGCACTGACCATCTCTCATTGGTATCTCTGAGGGACACAGTGAAGGTGGTTTTGGGAGTAAAACTGCAGCTCACTGCTGCTTTAGGATCAACGGTTTCTGTCAGGGGGAAAGTGTCATTGCTGGGTGATGCTGATAGAAATAGAAAGAATACAGGAAGGGGCAAGTGTTTTCTCTTCTTTCCTCTAGTCTCCCTTGAGTGATCCTATTGAGAGAATATAACAGGGAGCCAAGTATTCCTTTTTTTAAAAAATTTTTTAATGTTTTATTTATTTCTGAAAGAGAGAGAGAGAGAAAGAGGGAAACAGCGTGAGCAGGAGAGGGTCAGAGAGAGAGGGAGACACAAACAGGCTCCAGGTTCTGAGCTGTCAGCACAGAGCCTGATGCAGGGCTCGAACCCACAAACCTATGAGATCATGACCTGAGCCAAAGTCGGACACTTAACCAGTCGCACGCTTAACCAACTGAGCCACCCAGGCTCACTGGTATTCCTTTTAAATATGATTTTGTTTTGAATGATCCTAGACCAACATACCAACCATGAGTTCTGTATTTTGTCTTCAGGATTCACACATTTCTGTCAGCCATTGTAGGGGAGCATAGTCACTTCCCAGATGCATCTCTGTCTATTCTGCCATAATCTACTTTATTTTTTTTTTAAGTTTATTTATCTTGAGAGAGAGAGAGAGAGAGAGAGATTGAGAATGAGCAGGGGAGGGACAGAAAGAGAGAGGGAATGAGAGAGAGAGAGAATCTCAAGCAGGATCTGCACTGTCAGCACGGAGCCCAAACACAATAACTGCCAGATCATGACCTGAGCCAAAACCAAGAGTCAGACACTTAACTGTGTGAGACACCCAGGCGCCCCTCTGCCATTATCTACTTAAGTTTTCTCAGGACCAAGTCATTTAATAGATGATGCTGTTCCCTTGCTGCAGAGAATATATGTGAAGTTTTCCAGTTCTTGTTTTATTTAAGTTCCTCCTTCTAGGCTTGGATGAAGTGGTGAAATGAAGGTAATATCCACACTGTTATTCCCATCAACAAAATCTTTATAGCCTTGGTCAAGGTGAATTGTCTATCCATTTCGCAGCCACCTATTCTGAATTTTCTTATGGAATGAATGGCTCTGCTAAGGGTGAAGAAAAAGATGTTGAAGATGCATGGAAAGAGTTTGAATAAAATTGTTTATTCAACCTCTTAAGTGGAATAAAGCAATATTTCTAGATTTCTATGTAATCTGATATGTGATTTAAGTATATAACTAAATTTAATGAATTTAGTATTATTAATAGGTGTATGGTGATTCCATATAGGTATATATATATATACACACACACACATATATACATATATATATATATATACATATATATGTTTATATATTTTGGAAAAAATTTTTTAATTGGATTTGTCATTGAGAAGGTATATATGCAAGGTAGTTTTATTTCTAGAGATATATGATGGCACATAAATGTGTCATAAACCATAGTTTACTTAGGTAATCAACATTTATCTCTCCTTTTGATATTTAAATATACCAAATAATATAAAATTGAGGTCTACCTCTACTTTTCAAACCTCTAATGTAGAATTTGTATCATGAATATATGGTTAATATTTTAACAGTTCTTACCCATTGAATTTCTTCCTACTGGTAGATTATATATTTCTGGGGTTTAAATAGCTGGCATTTAAAACTTAATTTTGGTGAAGTACTTTTTGAATTTGGATATTGCATGGTTGATAATAATTTATCTGCCTTTAAAGTGTCTTTTGGATAATGATCATTCTAACTTAACTTGGACTCAGACACATTAGCTTACTAATCTGAATCTTTCATCATTTTTAACTTTGATTTAATCATTAAGAATTTTAAGTTATAATTTAGAAATATATGAAAATGCTTATTTTTATAGCTCTCTTACTGACTTAGATATTATAAATGCATGTCTATTTATTTACCTTTAGAATTCCAACTGAATCTTTTAAAAATAATTTCCATTTCTCTATAGGCCTTCCCCATATGTTTACTTATGATCATTTTCTTAAGTATTTGAAGATACTTATTACAGCATCTTTATTTTCTTAATATAATTTATTGTCAAATTGTGAAGATATGAATATTATATTGAGTGAGAAACAAACTCTTTGTGAACAGGGAGACTTCAAACCCATATGTGGTATGAAGCTCAGAGGCATAATATTACAGGATGGCTTATAAAGTGAAAACAAGGAAGTTGTTTAACCTTTACAATAATTGGTTATTTCAGTGGAGATCTCCAGAAGGCAGAAGACTGGTTAAAAGTGATTATCAGATACTATTTTAGGAAGATGACTTAAGTTTTATTTATGATTATCTGAGGCATTTACAAGAAATAATATAAGTTAAACTTTGCTTACATTCATGAAATAAACTAGATTAACTTTTGCTCCTATTGTCTAACTGGTTTTGTCTGCTGCTTGAGGGAATCTTCACACCTGGTCTACATTTTATTTTATTTTGACACTGTCTTTTGTATGGTAATGAAATGATTCATGGGAAAATCCTAGATGGCTTTAGGATGGGAGCTCAGTTAGAACTTTCAGCCCTACCCACTGGCTTTCAAGGGAGGGGAAAAGGGTTGGAGATTGAATGCAATCAACAACTGACCAATGATTTAATCAGCAATGTGATAATGTGAAATCTCCATTAAAAACCCCTAAATGGGTAGAGTTTGGAGAGCTTCCGGGTTGGTAAACACATTCACATCCCTGAGCGTGCTTGCTTGGAAGCTTTGCACCAGTCCTCTTCCCCCATACCTTGTTCTATGCATTTCTTGCATTTGGAGGTTTCTGAGTTGTATCCTTATAATAAACCAGAAAATGTAACTAAATTGTTTTTTTTTTTAATTTCTGTGAGCTATTTTAGTAAGTTACTGAATGTGATAGGTTGTGGGAACCTTCACATTTGTAGTTGGCTAGGCAAAACTGTGGGTAGTCTGAGCACGAGTTTACAGCCGGCATCTGACGTAGAGACAGTTTTGTGGAACTGAGCTCAGAGCCTGTGGGGTCTGCGTTAACTCCAGGAGTTTGTGTCAGAATTGAATTGATTGCTGGACACCCAGTTGGTGTTGAAAAATTTATTGTTAGTATGGAGAAAATTCCACATAGTTGGTGTCAGAAGTGTTAGGAGAAAGAACCACACGTTTCTTTTTGGGATGGTGAAAATGTTCTGGAATCAGATAGAGGTGATCATTGTATAACTTTGAGTATATACTAAAAGGCAATGAACTGTACACTTAAAAAAATTACTCTGCCTTGTCATTCACAACACAGTCCATGGTATCCAGAGCACTTACCAACCTGCCTTTTCGCCTCCTGTCCTCTTGTTCTAAGGACCTGGGTTCTATGGCCAAGCCAGACAAATACTTCTAGCTCCTGTGTGTGAGATGAGGCAGTGGTATAATTTCCCTCAGGTCCCAGGATCTCCAGACACAGCCCTGTGGGAGTACCCATCCTTTCCCCTTTCCTGACATCCAAAACAGAAATAAAAATTTTACTGCTTTGAGGATGCTGGAGCCCACCTGAAAGAATCAATATTCAAAGCTGGAATAATTTCAACAACGAAATAAATAGCAATAGTATTGAATTATAACCCAAAGAATAAAATAGGTGTCTGTGAGTCCATACCAACACAAATAAATAATTGAATAAATAAGTAAATGGAGGACAAGATATACATCTTTTACAAATGAATTACAAATAATAAGTATAAAAGTAATGAGGGAAATAGAAAATCATAGCACAGCACAGTAGTGATTCTTATAAGCAAATCTACTGATGAATGCTAAAATTAAAAGGCAACACTTTAAGGAGAAATAGGATATTTGCATAACCTGAAAGTATCTGTTTCCAAATATTTATTAATTATTTCAATGACCTAACATCAAAGGGGTCTTGAGGTTCGGTTCCTGAGTTTGAGCCCTGTATCTGGCTCTGCTGTGGGTGCAGACCCGCTTCTTCAGATACTCTGTTCCCTTCTCTTTCTGCCCCTTACCAGCTTGAGCACGCTCATGCGGATCCTCTCTCTCTCTCTCAAAAATAAATTAACATTAAAAAAAAAATCAGGCAAGCCCAAATAGATGAACATTCTCAAAGTACCATTGGAGTATCTTTCAAAGTATCGAGGTCATGAAAAACAGAGACTAAGGAATTCACAGATATTGGAGAAGACTAAGTACACAACAATTCTTGGTGTCCTGGCTTGGATCCTGGAACAAAAAAAGAGCATTACTGGAAAAACTGATGAAATGTGAATTTTAGTTAATAATATTGCACCAATTTTGACTTCCTGGTTTTGATAAATTTATCATGCTTATATGTTAGAATTAGAAGATTAAAAAAAGCTGTATCTTTCTTTCTGTAAATATAAAATTATTTCAAACTAAAGTTTTAAATATTACTATAATTTGCATGCTTTGAATCTCCTTATTCTTTATTGAGTAAATCTTTCATAATAATCCTCTTAAGGGGCACCTGAATGGCTCAGTTAGTTAAACAGCTGATTCTTCATCTCAGCCCAGGTCTTGATTTCAGGGTCCTGAGTTCAAGCCCTGTGTTGGGATCCATGCTGGGTATGGAGTCTACTTTAAAAAAAAAGAAAAAAGAAAGAAGCCTTTTGAAAATAATATGTGAGTGACCCTTAATTCTGTGGGCTGTTTATTATTGTTATTTAAAAGAATAATCTTTAAAATCGTGATCAAACTAATTATTATGTTTTAAAACCTGTGACAAAATATTTTTGTTTCCATGATTTCCAAATATATTATTTAAAAAATTTGAATGTTACAGAGTTCTTGATCCATTAAATAATTTGAACATATATTTAAATCCGTGTCAAATTTCAATTTATTTTAATTTAAAATATAATGTAGATTATTTTGCCTTTCAATAATGATAAAAATCAGATGAAACTAACATTATGCTATGAGAGTTAATGTTTATTTACATTTTGTATTCTACCAGTTTCCAAAAGGTTCTTGAATTAGGTTACAGTAAAAACACACATGTAGTTATTTAAAAGCCGTGCTTTAAAAAAATGTTTAAGGACCTGGAAAGGTAATTGTTACATTAAAAATATTACACAGTTTCTACAATATTTTCATAGTTTTGTTAGGATAAATATGTAACCTGGAAGAACATATACCAAAATTTTAAGAGGAGTGATCCTCTTTGAGTTGTGGTATTTAAAATTCTTTTTTTCTTTTTTCTGCATTTGCATAAAGTTTTTTTTTTTAATGTTTATTTATTTTTGAGAGAGAGAGAGAGGGATAGAACACAAGCAGGAGAGGGGCAGAGAGAGAGGGAGACACTTGAATCCAAAGCAGGCTCCAGGCTCCGAGCTGTTAGCACAGAGCCCCAAGCGGGGCTCAAAAATCACAGACCACCAGATCATGACCTGAGTTGAAGTTGGCTTAACCAGCTGAGCCACCCAGGGACCCTCTCTTTTCTGCATTTTCAAAAGTATGTACAATGTATGTAATTACTTTTGCAGTCAGTAAAACATAGTAAATATTAAAAACATGCATGCATACATGTAATTTTTGTTTTCCTGAATAAATGAAACTAAAATTTACAGAGTTCGTTCACTTCCTAGGGTTTATAAAAACAGCTACAAATTGTTCATGCTTATATACATGTTCAAACACAGATATAAATCTTATAAATGTCTCCATTAACATAATAGACTCATGCCATATATTTAGGGCGATGAATTCTCAGTTCTCTAAGAAATTATATTTTGAATATTTTAATATATGACTGGCCATTATATTGTACAATCACATTCCATTTAGGCAGTATTTCAGAGATAATAAAGAATTTAAAAAATAACTAAAGCTTCAATGTACAAATATCAAAGCTTTTGTTTTAATTTTTTAGAATGAGAATACTTGTACTATGCTTCATTGACTTTCCTGACTTAAATCCTATTTAAACCTCAAATATCGAACTAACCTGTGATGCATTTACACATTGTTGAGTATGTTGTATTATCATTCATTAAAATTTAATGGCTTCAGATTGTTTAGAAAAATCAAAAAGAAAACAAAATCTGGTTTATTCTACTTCTCACTGGCTATTGTGTCCATATATATAATACCGTTATGTGGTTTACTTAATTGTTGGAGTCTATGTGTAATTCTCCTTATCTTGTCATATAAAGTTCACGACTTTCATGATAGGCCTTTTAGACTTTTATTTTTTTAAACCAACTTTTAATAGTTTAAAGATAATAGATTATCCAAGGTCTGACCTGAGTTAAGTGGGGGGCATTATTGTGTTTTTACAGCTACTGAATAACTTGAGACTACTGCTTGTTTGTGATCTGAAAACAAATATTTATATTTTTGCAAGTCTTGATTACAAACACTTTAGTTGAAGTACATGTAGTGAAACCTTTTATTTATTAGATATTGTACTTGGCTCTTCCATGATAAGGTACTTACTTCTATTGTGGAGACGATAAGGTTTTGAGGTGATTAAATTAAATGCAAATGTAAAATGTTAAACACAGATTGGGACATAACAAATGCACAAGGATTTTTGTGTGAGAAAGAAAGAGAATCTGAAAGGAAGTCAGTGTGGATGGAGAGTGAGGCAGAATGCTGTGCCATTGGAGGAGGAAAAGTAGGCAAGGGCCTGCTTAGAATGTGTTAGGATTTTGGCTTTTATTCTCGGTAGAGCAGGAACACTGAAGGATTTTTTCTTAATGTTTTATTTATTTCTGAGAGAGAGAGAGCATGAGCAGGGGAGGGCCAGAGAGAGAGGGAGACACAGAATCTGAAACAGGCTCCAGGTTCTGAGCTAGCTGTCAGCACAGAGCCTGACGTGGGGCTCCAACCCATGAACCGTTAGATCATGACCTGAACCGAAGTCGGACACTTAACTGACTGAGCCACCTAGGCACCCCATAACACTGAAGGATTTTAAGCAAGGTGCGACAGTCACATTTGCATTTTGAAAAGAACATATAGGCTGCTCTTTGGAGACTGGGAAACAGAGGAGCCAGGGTACATGGTGTTCCCCTTGGACTGTATGTTTATGAGTTGAACATCTTTGATTTAAACCAATGTTTTAAAATCCTTCCCATGAATACGTACCTATAATCTTAGCTTCTTCACTTTTATTTTGACATAGTCATAGCACACTTGCAAGCCATGCAGCAACATTGTTTTGCTTCGTCCTCCTTCTCCTCCTTCTTCCTCTTCCTCCTCTACCTCTTCTTCTTCTTTTTTTAATTTTAAGTAATCTCTACACCCAACTGTGGAACTCAAATCCATAACCCTGAGATCAAGAGTTGCATGTTCCTGGGGCACCTGGGTGGCTCAGTGAGTTAAGTAGCTAAGCATCCGACTTTTGATTCCGCTCAGGTCATGATCTCAAAGTTTGTGGGATTAAGCCCTGCATAGGGTTTTGTGCTGACATCTTCTCTCTCCCTCTCTCTTTGCCCCTCAGCCCCCAATAAATAAATAAATAAATAAATAAAAAATAAATAAACTTGAACAACAAAAAGTGTGGTCCAGGAGCATCCATAAACATACAGTTGGTGAAGCCCAACCAACTGAGCCACCTACACTCCCCTGAGATTTGCTATTTATTTATTTATTTATTTCTAGGAGAGAGAGAGAGAGACAGCGTGAGCAAGGGAGGGTCAGAGAGAGAGGGAGACACAGACTCCGAAATAGGCTTCAGTCTCTGAGCTGGCAGTCAGCCCAGAGCCCGACGCGGGGCTCGAACCCACGAACCACGAGATCATGACCTAAGCGAAAGTCGGACGCTTAACGACTAAGCCACCCAGGCGCCCCTGAGATTTGCTTTTAAATACTCCATCAAAACCATTCAATAAATGAATGGTAGAATCAAAGATGAAGATGATATAATAAAAAAATGATAGAATGTTGATACTTGTTACAATTGGGTGATGGCTACATTATACTATTCTCTTTTAGGTATGTATGTGTTTTACATAATAAAAAGTGAAAAAGACACATGGAGTATTTGAACATGCTAACTTTCAAAAAAGTAGAGATTCTGGCCAGGTGGGACAGAAGTATTGGAAGCAATTGCATGAAGGTGGAATAGAAGGTGTTCTGTGTTTTGTCAACACAGGAGATAGACCAATCATGTTGCCTTTTAATATATTGCTCTTTTCTGAGGTATTCTTTACGGAGATCACTCTCCTTTGTTCCACTTGACCCCATTATCCTAATTATAGTTGACTGACACAGGGATGGAGTCTTAAAAAAAAAAAAAAGGCATTTATCTAAATAGCAACGTGTCTCAACTTGGGCACTATTGACATTTTGGACATATACATTTTTATGTGGCTGATGTGTTCTACAGTGAGGATGTTTAGCAGCATTGAGTACACATTGGATGCCAGTAGTACTGCATCCCCTACCACAGCTGTGATATTCAAAAATATCTCCAAATACTGCCAGATATCCTGGAGGGGAGGAGAAGGACACAGAATCACCTCTTGCTATAAATTGATGAAATATAAGGATATTAATTTTAATTATGTTCCATCCTTATGAGTTGCTGGCTGACTTGATTTGGGTATTTAGATGCCATAATTTTTCCATGCTATGTTAAAAGGCTGATTGTAATCATTATAAATAAATAACGATTTAAAAATAGAAAACTTCAGGTCTTCCTACATTTGTTACAGTTATAATAACTTAACTTGTTTTAAGCTCAGGCCCCCTGATTTTTCATCTTTATCAAATGCAATCTTGATTTGTTTTCCATATAATGTTCTTAAGATCATCATTTACCCAGCTTCTGCATATTTTACAAAACCGTTAGTATATTATACTTTTCATATTTTACCAAATAGTATATTTTCTTTTTTTTGTTTTCAGATGTAATTATGTAGTACTATTTTTTAAATTAATGTGAATTTTACAGTGTCTTTGGAAATGTAGCCTTCACATGGATGGGATAGTGAGGAAATTTATTTGATAAATTTTGTGGTTCTGGGCACAGTGTAAATGAAACATTTTCAGGTGCTACAGTATATAAATAAATGAATGTTTTTCCTGGCTCAGTTTTGTACCATAACTAGCCAACAATTCCTGTATTAACTTCTTCAACTGAATGGAAGCGTACTAGTATATACTTCTGATTTAATAAAATCCTCAAAATAGGTTTTTGTGCTAACATATTTATAACATGCAGGTGTTTGACATAGAAACATAAATTACATGTGCGTAAAATTTGTTCAGGAAAATACTGAAATGTGCTAGGGAGGATATTAAAAAATATATTTGAATGTTTATTTTATAATTCAGCTTGAACATTTTTCAGAACTATTAGAGTTCATAGCTCTATTATATGATTCATTTTTTCTATTAAGCATTTCTAATCTTGTATGGTTTTTATAATTTCTCTATTTTTCTTTAAGTGGTTTTTCTTTAGTCTGGTTGTTTAATTTCTTCTTTTCTTGGGGCACGCACAGGGATCTGATTAGTGAAAAAATTTATTCCCAAGAATCTTACTTATCAGCTTTTATATTATGCTTCCCTGTAGAAACTTGTATAGTTTATGGTTATCTTGATCCACAAGAACCGCAAACCTGCTGGTTTATTTAGAATGACCATCCTATTTGTCTGTTACTTTAAAAATTACTGGTCACATTTTTAAGTTATTTTAAAGAGACAACGCTATTAAATGCATTATTTTTTAAAAGATACTTAAATTGGGTGAAGGGTCATCTGTGAAATTTAAGCATGCTACTTTAATTTGCCTCGTAAAATATACTTATTTAAATTTTAGTTTTCTAAAGTTTATTTATTTTTAGAGAGGGAAAAGAGAGAGAGAGAGAGAGCAGAGGAGGGACAGAGAGAGAGGGAGAGAGAATCCCAAGCATCCTCCACCCTATCAATGCAGAGCCCAATCCAGGGCTTAAACCCAGGAACCATGAGTTCATGACCTTAGCCAAAGTCAGGAGTTGGCTCCTTAACCAACTGAGCCACCCAGGTGCCCATTTTAAAAATGTGTTTAATGGGGTGCCTGCGTGGCTCAGTTGGTTAAGTAGCTGACTTCAGCTGGGGTCATGATCCTGCAGTTTGTGGGTTCAAACCCCACATGGGGCTCTGTGCTGACAGCTTTGAGCTTGAAGCCTGCTTCGGATTCTGTGTCTCCCTCTCTCTCTGCCCCTCCCCTGCTCGCACTCTCTCTCTCTCTCAAAAATGAATAAACATTTAAAAAATGTGTTTATTGAGTGCTTATTCAATAACAGTTTTCTTTTTGGTCGTTTCACACCCATGACCTGGAATGGATTTTTCAAGTAAAAAAGAATAAGGAAATATTGATATGGTTAAAAAGAGGATTAATAGGGGCGCCTGGGTGGCTTAGTCGGTTAAGCGTCCGACTTCGCTTAGGTCATGATTTCGTGGTTCGTGGGTTCGAGCTCCGCGTCGGGCTCTGTGCTGACTGCCAGCTCAGAGCCTGGAGCCTNAAAAAAAAAGAGGATTAATAATTAGATAATTAAATAGAATAAATAGAAAATTAATAACATATAAACTAAGGAAATTATTGAGTATGTATTTATTTTTAGAATGATATCCACATAGGCAAGTTCCTTGCCTCTTTCATATTTTTATTAAACATTCTTTTCCCAGACATCTACTCTGACTGCCAAATTTAAAATTATAATTCTCATCCCACCCTACACTTCCAATCTTCTCATAGTCTGCTCTCTCTATTTTAATAGCACAAATCACTTGCTGAAATACCATATAATACATATTTATAATGTTTATTATTACTTGTCTATCTGTCTCCTGACCCATCCCCCCAAACCCTACAAAATATAAGTTCTTAAGGACATTTTGTCTGTTCAGTATGCTTTTCATGCAAATGCCTGCTGCATAGTAGTAGTTCAGTGCATTAGGAGTATGTTTAATTGTCTGGAATTCTAGCAGTTAGGTCTTTGTTAAGTGTCATTTCTGCTATTTTTGTTTTATTATCCATTCAAACTAAGAACTCTGAAAGATCTTGAAGTATGACCTGAATGAGCAAAAAACACCGCTAACTCTGTTTGGAATGGATTTTAGGGTTTAGTGTTTTAATAAAATTATTATTTCTTCAAAATGATAATAGTTACCAGTTTGGGCCAAATGCCCATGCCATGTACTTTACATGTTCTTTGTGTTTGCTCTCTTACCATATTTAATGAGGTAGACAGTGTTACTCCCAGTGTTACTCATAGATGAAGAAACAAACTCAGAGAGGTTAAGTAATTCTAAATGGCCGATGTAGAAATTAAACTTAAGTCAGGTTGTGTGTGTGTGTGTGTGTGTGTGTGTGTGTGTGTGTGTGTGTGTTTAAGCTGCCTCTAATTGCAAGAAGACTTCTCTATTAATAGAGGACCATAGGGGAGGGGAAGGGGAAAAAATAGTTAAGGAGAGGGAGGGAGGCAAACCATAAGAGCTTCTTAAAAACTGAGAACAAATTGAGGGTTAATGGGGGGTGGAGGAGAGGGGAAAATGGGTGATGGACATAGAGGAGGGCACTTGTGATGAGCACTGGGTGTTATATGGAAACCAACTTGACAATAAACTATAAGAAAAAAAGACTTCTCTATTAATAAATAGTATTCTTTAACCAAAAATATATTATTTTATTAATCAGAAATTCCACTCCATAATCACATTGAATATAATATTTAGCAAAGTTTACAATATAATTATTAGATAGCATATAATATACTTATTTTATTCATTTTTAAAAAATGTTTTTTCTGAGATAGAGAGAGACAGTATGAACAGGGGAAGGTCAGAGAGAGAGGGAGACACAGAATCTGAAGCAGACTCTAGGCTCTGAGCTGGCTGTCAGCACAGAGCCCAATGCAGGGCTTGAACCCATGAACTGTGAAATCATGACCTGAACCGAAGTCTGACGCTTAACCGACTGAGCCACCCAGGCACCCCTTTATTTATTTATTAAAATGCTTGTATACTACTATGTGGTAAGTGCTGGGTATGCCACAGTGGAAAAAAAAAAAAAACGGACATGGATCCTACCTTTAAGGAACTTGTAGTCTCCTGGGGGATACAGATGTATGACTCAAGAGTCAGAACTCTTTCCCCACTCCCCCCCACCATGTTATCATAAAAAGTAGAAAATGTTCTGATAATATCCAGATTTTATTCTGTTTTTGTAGAATATACAGTTAATTTTTGTTTTTATCAAGAGGTATCATCCAGATTATATGGTCTGATGACCCCCCAAATCCTTTCTTCTTACCTTCTGAGTCTCCACACACCCTGGACCCATAAAGAAAATTCCGAGCAATAGCAGTACTATGTTTTCAATGCTTTCTTTTATTTTATTATGATGAGAGCAAAGTTGATTGTATTATAATCTGTTTCTGAAAATATCTTGAATTCTGAAATACCACATTGAGCTAAGAGCAGACATGCTGATCATTTTTAGGTCTTTTACACATTGTTCAACCTATTAATGTTAATGTATTAATAATTTGATTTTGAGTATGTTTAGTTTTATTTATTTTTAAATTTACCTTCATAAACCTTTTTTCAAGGCCAATATTGTCATTTTTAATGGATTTTGACTAAGTCTTATATATAAATGAATTCTGAGTAATAGGGAAAATTAACCATGAAACGCAGAATTTAATAAAGAATTCTTGATTTTTCATTCCAATGTAGTATCCCAAGTTGCAATGTGCTAAATGATATACTTGGTTTTAAGATAACTTGGTGTTTCTTTATTTCAGAAATATCCCACATGTTTGTTTTTCCTATGAAACAAAGATAAATTGCTGGAAGAAAAACCAAGGCACTCATCATCAGCTTTTGAATAACTGGTATCTTTGACCACTTTTTTCTTTCTGCTTGAGCTTGATGACCGTAATCCTTTCAGAGATTAATTTGCTTTAGAGATTATGGTTTTTAAAAGGACTTTTAAGTAGTTTCTTTTTAATAGAATGTAGATCTTGAAATTAGAATATTCTGATCATTTAGACTTTGACTCCAATACGCAATTCAGATCAGATATTCTAATAGTGTTTTATCTTTGTTTTATTAGTATAATTTAAGATTGGAAGCATGCCTACTTTAATGTTCCTTAAGAACCATATGAAATAGTAAGGGAAAACTGAAAGATTTCTTTGCACATGCGTCTCCAGGGTTTTTCAACCTGGGAAAGTCAAGGGTTAAGAAAAAATACAATTATATATCTCAGTGGTTTTGAGAAGTTGTATTAATTTGAATGCTTGGTTACTGAATTCCTAAATTTCTAGTGTAAGGGTCAGAGAGAACTATAGTGTGGAGAATTTAGATAGCAAATTGGTGTGTTGAATCTGGCCTACAGATATATTTTGTTTGGCCTGCGTGATGTTTTGTAGAAGTGTGAATTAATAGCAAGTGTTTAACATCTGAGAATTTTCACACAAAAATTCAGATTTCTAACCCCTGGGAAATTAGAATATCTGACATTGATCTTGCTTTCTACATAGCAACAATTAGCTGAACTGACTGAGGGCAACTTTTGGATGATTTTCTAGTTTGCCATATTTTCCACCACCCTCTGTTCTCCTTGCACAGTGACATGTAGTGTCAGTTACTAGTATCCATTGTGCATGCACTGTCACTTTTTCTTATATTTGATCAGTAGTGATGCATTTGTATCTCCTGCCATAGAGTGTATGTTCTTTATAGAAAGTCTTTCCCAGAACCCTCTTTCCAATCTTCACTGTTAGGCCCTCACTTCCCAATATCCCTATAGCACCTAGTTTATACCTCCCTTTAGTACATACCAGTTTTGTGATTAGTGTTCATTTGATAATTTTCCTTGCATGACCATTTTATTTTATTTTTTATTTTTTTATTTAAAAATTTTTAAATGTTTGTTTATTTTTGAGAGAGACAGAGAGACAGAGTGCAAATGGAGGAGGGGCAGAGAGAGAGAGAGAGAGAGGGAGACAATAATCCAAAGTAGGTTCCAGGCTCTGAGCTGTCAGCACAAAGCCCAATGTGGGGCTCGAACCCACAAACTGTGAGATCATGACCTGAGCCGAAGTCAGATGCTCAACTGACTGAGCCACTCAGGCACCCCTAGGCATGACCATTTTAAAAGTTAGGATCTTATAGTATGTTGTTTCTTCATGGGATTCAATAGTGTCTAACTATTAAATAGAAGGTATGCTGAATTTATTTTTGTTTGTTGATAATTGAGGTGAACTTTGTTCTGAAAAAACTAGAATATAGGATATAAGTCCATCTCCAGGAATAGTTTCTTATGAGGTTGTAATATTCATTATTAAAACTTATTAAGAGAGGTCTTCTGATGGTTGTTGCAGAGCAAGGCCTGGACTGTGGGGAGGCCTGAGAAGCTCCTAGGATGAAAGTTTAAGAGATACTTCCTTTCAGGGTCAGGAAAGTGCCTCCTTAAACTTTAGGCTGTAGGAGCTTCTTTTGCCTCCATGCTCCCAGCACTTTCTGAATTTTAGCTTCTAGCCTAAAAATAAAATATTTGTCCTGAATGGAAGGACTATAGAAATAGGAATCTAGATTGATTTTAAATGAAAGAAAGACCATGAGAGAATATATTTTATTATTATTTTGAAAATTTATACTCTGACTGCTTTAAAGATGATCTCTTTGTCATTGGTTTTAAAGCAACTTGATATTGATGTGCTTGAGTGTAGTTTCTTCATGTTTCTTTTGCTTGGGGTTTGTGGAGCTTATTAGATCTGTGAGTTTATAGTTTTCATCACATTTGTAAAAATTTCAGACTTTCTTTCTTCAAATATGTTTTCTATCCTCTCTCTTTTCTCTTTAGAGATTCTAATTAGACATATATTGGGTTACTTGAAGTTGCCTTACAGTTTACTGATGCTCTATTCATTTTTATTTTATTTTATTTATGTCTGAGAGAGAGAGAGAGAGAGAGAGAAAGCATCAGCAGGGGAGGGTCAGAGATAGAGAGGGAGACACAGAATCTGAATCAGGCTCCAGGCTCTGAGCTAGCTGTGAGCACAGAGCGTGACACGGGGCTTGAACCCACTAACTGCGAGATCATGACTGTGAGCCGAAGTCGGACGTTTAACCAACCAACTGAGCTATCCAGGCACCCCTCATTTTTTTTCCAGTCTTTTTTCTCTTTGTGTTTCCTTTTGGGTAGTTTCTGTTGCTATGTATGTCTTAAAGTTCACTAATATTTTCATCTGAAGTATCTAGTCTAATCTGAAATATATTTCAGATATTTTTAGTTTTTACATCTATAAGTTTTATTTGGGTTTGGCATATCTTTTACATCTAAACATAACATGCTCAGTTTTTCTTGTTGTTTCTTTATACATGGGATATAGTGATGACAGTTGTCTTAATCTCTTTATCTCTTAAATCTATCATCTGTGTCACTTCTGGGTTGTTTTTGATGATTAATTTTTCTCTTTTTTATGGCATGTACTTTACTGCTTCTTTGTCTGCCTGGTAATTTTTGATTACATGCCAGACGTAATTTTGGTTTGTTGGGTATTGTATATTTTTATACCTAAAATAGTCTTGAGCTTTGTCTGTGATTCAGTTAAGTTTATTATGGAAGGTTTTATTTATTTATTTTTTTGGGTGACATGTACATTTAAGATGGTGAGCAGAAAGGGAGGAAATATCAGGGAATAAAGCTATAAGAAGAGAATTATCTTAGAAGCCAAGGAGCTAATTTTTAGAGATAGAGGAAGTATACCGGTTATATGTGGTTTTTATTTGATGAAGAGAATATTCTGCAATCTTGTGAGCAGAAATAAGATTTTAAAGGGTCGAGGAGTTAGTGAAGGGATGTAGTGGAGCAGAGAGTTGATGATGATGGTGATTCCTCTTCTTCATCTTTTTCTCCTTGTCCTCCTCCTCCTCCTCCAACGCCTCCTCCTTCTTCTTATCTCTTAGATTCTTTTTCTTCTTCTGGTTTTCTCCATTCCTTTCACAAATAGATGAACAGACTTAAGATGAAATATACACTATTTTTGAAACATACTTTAAAAAATTCAGACATTATGCAGAGAATGAAATACTCTCACTTTAGGAGGTTGTTGGTAAGTACCAACCTTTATTTAACTGGGTATATTTTTAGAGATTGGAAGTATAGCTGTAGGTTTCAAAGTATGGAGGAAAATTCTAAGTAAGTTTCTCATTGTTACTATGTTCAGGGTTTCCTAGTTCTGGTCTGAAATAGCAGCTTCAGTTCCTTTCTATGTAACACATTATTATAATTTCATATATAGCATTAGCCTTTACTGTTAGAGTAAAATAGGAATTGGTGACAGCTATGGAAGACCAAAGAATTCTTTATAGATTTCTTCACTAAAAAGTTTTTTTAAAAAATTCTTAAATAGATATACTAGAACTATTAAGCGTAGGATTTCAAAACTTTTAGAAGAATTCATCAGATGGTACTTTCTTTTGATAAGGAAACAGTAAAGATTTGAACATGGTCTTGAGTAGTTGTAACCACATAATGGGTAGTTTATTGAGAATTTGTTTTGTGATAAATACATTGTGAAATTAGATCTAAAGAAATGGATTCACTAGTGTTAAAAATAGTTCTGAAAGCCTCATTAATAAGTTTGGCTTCTACCTTTTTTCTACTACTAATATTATTAGCCTATGATCTAAAGCAAATTACTTAAATTCTCTAATCTTCACTTTTTTTTACTTGTAAATTATAGTAAACTTTGACTATGAAGTTTCATAGGCTGGTCATGTAGAGCAAATGATAAAAATGTGATATATCTTGAAGTTGTCATGATATTTCATTGCTATTAAATATTATCTGTCATGACTGAAACTAATTGGGTTCTAATTGTTTTATTAACTTATTTTATCCTGAATAACATTCAGTTACTGATTTTCTCCCCCAAAAGGTACAGAAAAGGGCTATTTTAATGTAACAATTTTACTCAAAGAGAATATAAGCAATACAGAGCTGTTCCCAAAATGTGATACTATTGGAGAATAAATGGGAACATATTTGAAGCTTTGGCCACATTATTGAGATCTTTGTGATCATCCACTTATAAAATAGAATTATAATCTCATTGCTCTATTGAGAGTGAGTAAAGGTAATATTAGTGACATAGAAATGTTGATTGTTTTGCTTTGTTGCCTGTGTACATTCCGTGAGAAAGGAGAAATAAGGAAGAAGGAAGTGGTGAGTGATATTAGAGTGCTTTACCGGCAAATAATTTGTTCTTGTGATTTATTTGGTAACAGAAGGATTTACTTTGATAATTTTGTATTTTATTTTGGTGCTTTCTAAAGCCCATTCATTCTTAGTACTTTAAAGAATTCCAAAGAATATTTACTAAAATTGTAAATGATAAAGTCATGAATTATAAGAAATTGAGAACTTAATTTTACAGAAAAGCTGGAATCACAGAATTTTATGAGGAAATGTTTAGATTAGAAAACACCACAGGTATCACATAGTGCAGACCTTGTATTTGTTAATTTATAGTAAATAAGAAAAAGTATGCTTTTATAGATAATATTAATGGTCTATTTTGTATTTAAACATTTTCTGAGAAAAATATTTGTAATCTTTCCCAAGAAACTGAAGGAATTATGTTACTCTGACTGCAAAGTGTAATTCTCATTTGATTTTTTTACATGATAAAGGTGAAAGTGTCAGGAAAACTTTTACAAACCTATCATGATACCTTGGAAGTCAGGAATAACAGAATTTCACAAGTCTAATAAGATAGACACTATAATGTCAATATTTGTGTTCTGATGAATGTGAGTTGTGAAACTTGGCTCCAGTTGCCAGATGTGTTAGAGTGTTACAATTTAAAATTACATTAGTAATGAAAATTAATGAACACAAAATTTCCACTTTTGAAAAAGAGCCCTATCCAACTTGCACTTGTCTTGAGAAAAATAACTATAGATAATTTTGGCATGTGCTGATTAAATATTTGAATCTGATTTTGTGCACATAGGGTGCATTTTATTTATTATATTAACCGTATTGTTAATAAAAAATATTACAGTCATTTATTTTGCTTAGTATGACTAAAAAATTAAGTGAAGTACATGTGTAGAAATGGAAAACTAATGAGGAATCCTATGCACAATACACAACATTCTTGTGTCTGACCTTTCTATTTTTCTGAAATTTCATTACCTGAATTTTATTTCTTATCTCATTATATAAAATGTAATGTTTTAAATATAATTTTTTACTCATGCTTTCATTTCCTTCAAGTATTTATTCATGTATTCCTTTAATTTCTAAGTCAAAACTTGTGCTTTGTTGATAAGAAAAATTTTAAAATAATATTGAGAGAAGCTGTAATTGTCTATCAGTGACTTGAGATCATTTTCCTTCTGACATTAAACTATTATAGATATTATTACAAATTTTATAGTAAATAGATTAAATTGTGATTTTAACTATTACGTAAAAATAATGTAGTATCTGAGCTTTAATTAAGTGGCACTTATCTCACTGTTGTTTTCTCTCTTTTCGGTGTTTTTTTTTCCATCTTTTTGGTGAGTATATATTGAAAGGAATGAGAAGTATGCCTTTGATAGATATCTGGGCATGATTAGGTTTTTCTAGTCTTTCATTAAAACTGAAAAAATAGGATTTCAATTGACATTTTCAATAATAACTAAATTTCATATTTACTGCCTTAAATACATTTACTGCCTTAAATTATAATTGTATGTATTTTTTCGCATACAATTAAAAATGTGTACATGATACCAAAAGCACAAAATGGAAACTTTGATATATTGGACCCACCAAAATTTAAAAACTTCTACCCTGTGAAAGACCCTGTTAAAAGGAGATTAAAATACAAATTACAAACTGGGAGAAAATATTATAGATTACAAATTTAATAAATGACTTGTATTTAAATAAATAACACTCAAAACTCACATTAGAAAAAATCCACTTAGGGGCACCTGGGTGGCTCAGTTGGTTAAGCGTCCTACTCTCATTGTCATAGGATCAAGACTTGCATCAGGCTTGGTGCTGAGTGTGGGGCCTGCTTGGGATTCTCTTTCTCCCTATCTCTCTGCCCCTCTCCTACTCATGCATTCACCTGCTTTCTCTTCTGTCTCTCAAAATAAATAAATGAACAATAAAAAAACAAAAAAAGAAAAAATCTAATTAGAACATGGGCAAAAGACATAGAGACATCTTACTAGAAAAGACATACAAATATCAAATAAGGACATAAGATGATCAACGTTGACTTCATATCTATTAGAGACATGCATTTTAAAATCACAACAAGATACCACTACACAGATTTAAAAGACTAAAAAAAAATAAAAATGAGAGGTGAGTTATTTGGAGGGAAGATTGATAGCTATAGTTACTAAATGCAAATAAAATAGATGATATAAAATTAAATAAACAAATAACATACATCTAAAGTTAAATTGATGATAACATATTAAAGAACTCTAAAAATGTATGTAATACTTTATATCTGATTAGTAACCACAGATAATGAACTTTTAGGCCCATCATGTAGCAGAAAAACTTATCAGGGCCTCGATGCTTAGAGAAAATGTTAAAATTAGACACATTTCCTTATCTATTTTCACTGGTAGCCATTACTGGAATATAGCACAGTATGTGCTATGTACCTTTTTTTGTCTGCAATAATTATAAAGAGCTACAGTTCAGTAGTCCTTTTTGTTTCAGATGTCTATAATACTTTTAGGAAAAGGTGAAGTAAAAAACAACATCTTTGCTTTTCGTTTCAAGATGAGAATTGGAAAGTTTGGCCTGATAGGAGGTCAATGATCAGAATATTACTATGCTTTAAAAATTTCCCATGAAATGGAAATGATTTAGTATGAAAAACTTAAATCTGGAGTTGAGTTCTTAAGACAAAAAAATTTATTTGAAAGATAGTTGAGGGGAATATCAAATCAAAATCATAGAAAGAAGCATGTGCAGTCATATACATATCTTCAATGTACAAATGTTTGTCAAAGAGAGGTGAATTTACAGCTAAAATAATTTACAGCTAAAATAATTTACAGCTTAAATTTTAGGGCCCCATACTTGAGTTGGCTTATGTTAAGACTGACATGTTGGAAAAAAGACTAAATTAGCTTTTTGTCTATAGGAAATGATATTTCAAATAATTAATATTTTAAGAAGTGGTCAGAGAGTATGCAGCCAAAAATGTAAGAAAAAAATGTATTATGGCAATTGTTAGATAATAAAATTATTTAACTTGATTTTTGTGAAGTTTTTGTTCTATTTTTCAGCTTTTTTTTTTTTTTTCATAGAGAGAGGGAGAGAGAATGAGAGAGAATCTCAGGAATCTCAAGCAGACTCCACACCCAGCGTGGGGCTTCTACCTAATGACTTGAGATCATGACCTGAGCCAAAATCAAGAGTTGGACACTTAACTGACAGAGCCACCCAGGTGCCCCTATTTTTCAGCTTTTTAAAATGTGTGATTTGTTTTTGCTTTCTTTTTTAAAGTTTGTTTATTTATGTTGAGACACACACAGAGAGAGAGAGAGAGAGAGAACATCAAGCAGTCTCTGTTTCAATATAGGCCTCAAACTCATGAATCTTGAGATCATGACCTGAGCTGAAACCAAAAGTCTGGTGCTTAACTGACTGAGCCACCCAGGCACCCCTCTTCTCATTCCTTTAAACAAGGTATTTATTGCCATTCTAAAGAACACTAGCATGGCGCTATAAAATCTTAGGACAGCTTGCTATGAGGGGGAAATCTCTGCAGTGTCCTGCAGAGATATCACTTTTCTTCACTAGACTTTTTTGGAGGCATTTCAGGATAGTTGGGGCCTGCAGCCAGACTGCCTGGGTTTAAATCCTGGCTTTGTCTCTCTTTAGCCGGTGAATTAAGGCAGATCATTAACCTGTCTGTGCTTCTCTTTTTTGTCTGTAAAATGTCAATAATAATCATACTCTTAAGATTGGTGAATATATTTAAAAAGTGCTTTTACAGAATGTGACATACAGTAAATGCACAGTATACGTGAGTTATTAGTATAATGGTACAAGAATAATAGATAATTTGGGGACCTTTGTTTCTCAGCAAGGGATGTACCAGGCCTTGTTTTTCTCCAGGAAGCTTCAGGTATTTTTGGAACATCATTTCACCTGTCTGCAGTCAGACAGACATAGAGGATTTGATCATATTTATGGGGACCTTTAAAAGTATGATTATCTTATGAAAATGATTTGCTGAAGGTAGTTATCATAACATTATTAAATCTTCCAAGTTTATGTGAAAGAAAATTATGAATAGGATTTAGATTGTGAACTGAATTGTAAACACTAATTATTGGCTAGCTTTAAACATTTCTATTCTGAAAAGTTTTTTTTTTGTAGAAATTTCTGTGTAGCATCTTATTTTTGTATAATTCTATGTCTCTTCTAAGTGTATTTCTGCTTAGTTATGTCAGACATTTTAAGTGAGAAAGTTGTTTTTAAACCCTATTAAATGATGATAAATTATTTATCACTAAACAAAGATGAAGTGACTGAGTTGGGAAGAAAGTATTTAGAGCCTACCAGGTAGGTTTGGAGGAGAGGATAGGAGAGGCTGGAGGTAGAGCAATGACAGAATTTGGATCAAGTGGAGGGGCAAGTGCTTCTGAACTGCTTGCTGATTTCAAGTTCAGGGTAGTAAGCAACCTTAGTGAGTGTCCAAAGAGAGTAGAAGAGATGTTCTGAGACTTACTACTTCGTGGTGGTGCCAACAGAGGTGGTAACTGCCTTCTGGAGAGGGGATAAAAACAAGCCAGGATTGGGGCGCCTGGGTGGCTTGGTGGGTTGGGTGTCCGACTTTCGCTTAGGTCATGATCTCGCATTCCTGGGTTCGAGCCCCGCGTTGGGCTCTGTGCTGACTGCCAGCTCAGAGCCTGGAGCCTATTTCGGAGTCTGTGTCTCCCTCTCTCTCTGACCCTCCCCTGCTCACGCTGTCTCTCTCTCTCTCTCCTAGAAAT
Organism: Crocuta crocuta; assembly: GCF_008692635.1. Classification (NCBI taxonomy): domain Eukaryota; kingdom Metazoa; phylum Chordata; class Mammalia; order Carnivora; family Hyaenidae; genus Crocuta; species Crocuta crocuta. The sequence goes on along the minus strand of NW_027530190.1, from coordinate 1,077,358 downwards.
AAATAAAAAATATTAAAAAAAAAAAAAAACAAGCCAGGATTGTGGGTGAACCAGGATTGTGGGTGAACCTGGTCAATTTGGATTCTAGGAGTAAATTAATACATGTAGTTTGTGTCCTAAGGTTCCTCATGCACAGGTCAAAGAAAGAATCATTGCATTCAAAGCAAGTGACTGAGAATTTTATAATATGGCTGAATCTCAAGATGCAAAGATTGTAGTTTCCAGAACCTATCCTAAAGAGTAGTTTAATTCTTTGTTTGTGGAAAAACAAGAGGCCAACCAGAAACCTCTATTGGCAATTTTCCTTAATAGTTCATTAAAACCTCTTATCTTTCTATTTTATGAAACATTTATATTTCTATAAGTATACTATGGTACTTTGGAGTAAAATAGGAAGCAAGAAGTATATCTCTAATTATGATGGTGTAAGATGGCTGTCAGGTATGTGCTATCGAAGAAAAATGCTACATCATGCAAAGAAATCTTCTGTGTCATAGTGTGTTTAGACCCCCATTGCAAAATGTTCTGTTACATATGTTTTGCAAGAGTTTTCTACAGTGTAGAATCTATGCTAAGAACATATAATATCCTGTTCTGTTTTCATCTCTTTGCCTCAGTTTTGGGTTTGCATTCCTTATGGTTTCTCATTTTAGGAACTAGCCTGAAGCAACCAGACCCTTGCTGCTGCCACTCCTGGAGAGAGGGGGAAAAAAAAGGAAATAGAGTTATACAATGTAAAAAGGGAATTTAATGAGACTGCAGCTTTCAAGTTATTTTAATTCCTTCCTCCCTCCCTCCCTTCCTTCCTTCCTTCCTTCCTTCCTTCCTTCCTTCTTCCTTTTTTAGTGCTTCCTATACAAAGGTATTTTCTGTTTCTTTTCTATGTTCTAAAAAACATAAACCTGAAATTAGTTTTGGCATTATGTCTATACTAACATTAGATTATCATGAAATAGTTGCCTACTCTAGAAAGCTCTTGCTCCTCTAGAGGGCAATGCTTCACTTTTATATTACTAACCTAGGTAGAAATTTAAGAACAGCTTTCTTTCTTATGAGACTAGAAATGGTTTATTCTGCTCATTTTTGCTCTTTAAAAATACATTGTATAGCTGAGAGATTTAACAAGATATGTTTTTAACCAGAAAATATACAAAATAATTAGAACTTCCATAAACTAATATTTGGTTTGGAATTTTAGGGAAGATTTCTTTGGCTTTCCTTCTTTATTTTCTATGAAAACATAGAAAGAACTTGACCTATGCTCTAAATTTAGTTATAATTGAGTTCTCTTTTTCTGAAAGATAAACTTTCTTTCCTTCTTAGAAAACATTTTGATTTAAGGTTCCAGATTGGCCACTTGACTTGGTAAAAACCAGAATAAAAAAACCCAAACACCCAAAGTAAGAACCAAAAGAACCCAGAGACCAAAAGACCTTTCCTCTTTGTTCTGCTTTTCTATTTTTATTTTTCATGCTACTTTAAGTTTTAGACTATGTGTCTTTTGCAACAAGCTTCTTTTTTTGTGATATTTCTACAAAACATATGGCTTTGTTCAGAAAACAAAAGCCATCTCCATTAATTACAGCCTTTTTAATGTTAATTTGAACATTAAGTAATGTTTACAAGGATGAGAGAGAGAGAGAGAGAGAGAGAGAGAGAGAGAGATGGAGATTCCCAAGCAGGCTCTGAATTATCAGTGCAGATTCCCGCATAGAGTTTGATTCCATGAAGTGTGAGATGATGACCTGAGCCAAAATCAAGAGTTGGACATTTAACTGAGCCACTCAGGCACTCCACTTATTGCCTACTTTTATCCCATTTCTTTTAAAAGCAAACCAAATATATTACTGTGGTAGGCAGAACTCTAAGATGGTCCCTAAAATTTCTGACCCCTGGTGTACATAGACATCTCTACCCAATTGTTCAAACACTGCTATGAAGGCATTCTGCAGATGTAATTAAGATGCTAAACAACTGGGGCACCTGGGTGGCTCAGTCCGTTAAGTGTCTAACTTCAGCTCAGGTCATGATCTCACGGTTCATGGGTTCAAGCCCTGTGTCGGGCTCTATGCTAACAGTTCAGAGCCTGGAGCCTGTTTCAGATTCTATATCTCCCTCTCTCTCTGATCCTCCCCTGCTCATGCTCTCTCTCTCTCTCACCGAAATTAATAAAAAACATTAAAAAATTTAAAAAAAGATGCCAAACAATTAATAAATCTTAAAATAGGGAGATTGGGTGGGTGAGATCTAATCATATGAGTCTTTTAAACATGTGTTTAGAGATTAGAGACAAGTCAGACAGTTTTGAAATGTTTGAGGGATTCACTGTGAGAGAGGCTCTCCATTGGTGGTTTTGAGAAGGAAAGGGCTGTGGTGCAAGGACCTGAGACTGGCCTCTAGTTACTGAGACTGATCTCCAGTTGATAGTCAGAAAGAAAACCAGGACTTCAGGCCTACAACCACTAGAAACTGAATTCTGGAAGTAAACCTGAGTTCAGATGAGAATGAAGCCCAGGCAACACCTTGATTTTAACTTTGTAAGATTCTGAATTGAGGATCAGCCAAACTATGCACAGACTTCTGACCAACAAAGGTGTAGGATAATACATGAATGGTGTTTAAAGCCTCTAAGTTTCTATTTATTTGTTTTATAGCAGTATAAAACTAAGGAAAGTGGGAAGCCTACTTTGAACATTAGTAGGCTTTGAATCGATTAGCCGATTAATTGTCTAATTCTTGATTTCGACTCAGGTCATGTCCTCATGGTTCATGAGTTCAAGTCCTGTGTTGGGCTCTGCAATGACAGCATGGAGCCTGTTTTGGATTCTCTGTCTCCCCTGTCTCTGCTCCTCCCCATCTTGTACTCTCCCTCCCCCCCTCTCAAAATGAATAAACATTTAGAAGAACTAATAAAAACAAAAAAGTAAATTCCTTTAACATTGTTTTAGAGAAATCACTTGCAATGTTGAAGCTTTCAAATGATCTGATACTGAAACAGTAATGTTCAGCATTTGGATACTTGCTATATCCTGTTATAGTGGTGGCTATATAGGGCTGACCTCATGCCTAACTTCAGAAGTGAGACTAAGTTAGCTCAAATCATTTAGAGCGTAACACTTGAAGTAAGTGCATGTGATTTAAACTGGTCCAACAAGAGTAAAACTGGGGAGGATTTTGGTGGGAATATCAGGGCACATACTGCCCTTTTTCCTTTGAACTTGGTAATGTGAGTATTGAGGTTGACAGGTATTGAAGCTTCAAGGGAGGTCCTGGAGTTTCTCTGAGCCTGTCATATACAGCTTAAAGATTAAACCAGACGAGGCAAAGCTAAGAAAAGGGTTCTGGTTATGTTTGAGACTTGGATCAAGCTGAGACTTGCATCAAGCTGTGTGTGAATATAAATCTCCTACTGGACTGTTCAGTTTTATGGGCCAGTAAATCTTTCTCTTTTTTTTAGGAATTTTTTGTTGTTGAAGGTTATTTGCATTGAGCTTATTGTAACTGAAAAAAATACAAACTGATAGACCAGTCATTATCTTTTTAATTTTCATGGCAACTTTCTCTATCTTTTTATAGAATATTTTCCTTACTAGTAATCTCTTAGCATCTAGACCTAGTTTCTTACTGTCTAGACTTTTAGGCCTAGAGATAGAAATTGGTGAAAAAATATAATAAAATGTCATAAATTTATTATTTTCATATTATAATCTGACCAGTTCAAGAAAATTGATATGGTGGCTTCTTTAATATTCATATCCTAACACATATTTGAAAAGTATTAATTCATTATTTGTTCTTTTATTTGTCCTTTTAGAAATGACATGAATAAAGTAGAACTGATTTGGTTTAAAGGTTTTGTTTCAAGCATTGAAAGTATAAACCATACAATTTTCATTAGTTGCCATTATAATTGCCTATACTTCTATTGACAGAAACATGTTAGAGATAGTGGTATATGAATAAAAATAATATTTGTCTTGTTTAAAGATGAAAAAAATGGCTTATATTGCTAAAACTAGTGTTCAATACTTCTCATAATAATCTTACTAACAGAAGTGAATAGATTCTATGGGACAAAATGTGATAATGCAAGAATAGTGCCTTTTTAATAACTTAAAGTACCTTTGAAATGTGTATATTTTAAATTTATGTATGTGTGTGTATTGAAGGCTTTGTGTGCTTTCATTTGTTAGTTTACTTGCTTTTTATGCTTTTACTTGTAGGCATTTATTTTCCCAGAATGTAGTTGTGACAACTGACTTTATTGGTCTTAAGCTTTTTCTACCTGAGCTAAACCTTCTCTGAGAATATCTTAAATATTAGTATCTTAGCAGGTAGAGTTGACTCAAATAGAGTATAGCAAAAAAAAATTTGCCATTTCTATAAATACTTAAAAGTAATTTTGGGGTAAATAAAACATACATGAAATATTTCACCTATTTTTTAGATTTCTTTTTATTAAAAAATTTTTAAATGCTTGTTTATTTTTGAGAGAGAGACAGAGACAGAGACAGATAGACAGAGACAGAGACAGAGCATGAGTAGGGGAGAGGCAGAGAGAGAGGGAGACACAGAATTCCAAGCAGGCTCCAGGCTCTGAGCTATCAGCGCAGTGCCTGATGTGGGGTTCAAACCCACGAACCTTGAGATCATGACCGGATCTGACATCATACACTTAACTGACTGAGCCACCCAAGTACCCCTATTTTTTGTAGATTTCTCAAGGAAAGATTATAAAAAGAATTTGTAGTGTAAGAGAATGTATATTTTCAATATGTGAGTTTCAAAATGAAATTTGGCTATTCTTTTTTTTAATGTTTATTTATTTTGAGAGAGAGAGCGTGAGAGAGCATGTGCATGAGCTGAGAAGCGGCAGAGAGAGGGAGTGAGAGGGAGGGAATCCCAAGCAGGCTACACACTCAGGGTGGAGTCTGATGCGGGGCTGGATCTTACATTGTGAGATAATGACCTGAGCAGGAATCAAGTTAGATCCTTAACCAACTGAGCCACGCAGGCACCCTAAATGTGACTATTCTTATAAGAAGAAGTAGGATATAAGTTGAATGAGAAGGATTTTTTAACATTGTGGGAATTAGGAGGAGTCAAATAGTTTTCTTTTTTTTTTTTAAGTTTATTTATTTATTTAGAGAGTGTGTGCATACACACAGGCGAGGAGCAGAGAGAGAGGGAGAGAGAGAGAAAATCCCATGCAGGGGCCTTGATATCATGAATCATGGGGTCATGATCTGGATCAAAGTCAAGAGTTGGACACTTAAACGACTTGAGTCACTCAGATTCCCCTCTTTTTTTTCTTTTTAATTGCAAAGATGGATTTATAAAGGTAGCTTTAATTTAAGGAGGGAATCTAAGGTGAATTGATTTGGGTGGCATGGCTGAAGGAGAGTGTCTGCAAAAGACACCTGAAATAACAGGTATGATTAAAGACATGGAAAGAAAGGGCAGAAAGACAGAAGGAATGACACCTATGTATGTCTTTCAGATTAGGGAAATTGCATGAAGTGATAAAAATCCATAGCCAAGAATAAAACATGTTAGATATTTACTGTGGTCAGAGGACAAGAGTCATTGGGCAAGTTAATGTATCAAATAAAGAGATGGATGTTGTATTTCTTGCTAGAGCTCCCATAACAAAGTGTCATAGACTTGGTGTCTTAAACCATAGACATTTATTTTCTCACAGTTCTGGAGGCTCTAAGAATGAGATTAAGGTGTCGGCAGGGTTGCTTTCTTCTGAGAGTTTCTGTCTGACGATCTTCCAGTGTCTTCACATAGTCTTCCTTCTGTGTGTTGTCCTAATCTCTTCATATAAGGATACCAGTCGTTTTGGAGTAGGGTCCACCTGTGTGACCTCATTTTACTTTGATCATTTCTTTACAGTCTCTACTATTATAGTTGCATTCTGAGGTAAGAGGGATGAGGACTTCAGCATATGAATTTGCGTGGGAGAGGATACAGTTCAGCCCATAACAGACACGTTTACTTCAAGTTGACTGAATTTAGCCTCATATGGTGGTGGTGGGAATAGAAGGGAACAGATTAGCCAATAAAAATTAGAATCATTAAGATGAGTTATTCAGATTGCAAGATAGCATCTTTTTAAAACTTAAAAATTTTTTTAAATGTTTTATTTATTTCTGAGAGAGAGAGAGAGAGACAGTGTGAGCAGGGGAGGGTCAGAGAGAGAGGGAGACACAGAATCTGAACCAGGCTTCAGGCTCTGAGTTAGTTGTCAGCACAGAGCCCAACGTGGGGCTCAAACCCATGAACCATGAGATCATGACCTGAGCCGAAGTTGGACGCTTAATCGACTGAGCCACCCAGGCACCCCTTAAAACTGTAAAAAAAGGAAAAAAACTTTGTTTTGAACAGGAGGGTATATTTGAACCTGTTACTTTTGAAGCAATGAAAGATTTCAAATTGTTCCATAGGTAATGGTATTGGAGGCCTGCAGAAATGTATCTAGGACAGATTTAAACTGAGGGCTTTCTGAGGAATGTTATATCTTCATTTTTTTCTAGTCTCACAGTGAACATTCAGGAATATGCTGGAGCTTTTAACACCAGTCACTAGCTTATATAGCAAATAAGCACAGAAAAGAATCATGTGAGGTAGTGATGAGGATGGCAAGACTGAACCACTGTCCCTCTGTGGAACTCCTACTTGCACTGTTTGTTTCTAGGGGGACTTGAGGGTCTGGGAAGCCTATTCCTTTATCTGGGAGTATGCTATGTTATTTCTTGCTTTGTGTTACTCTTTCTGTAAGTTTCCTTGCATATTCTTTGGTGCTTTACATTTTATATTTCTTATCTTTTTCTATTGGCCTATTTTTAATCAATATCTCATAATCTCATATGATAAATAGGATAGGCTTGATGACAGGCCAGAATAGGAATCATTCATTCTAGCAAACACTCAGCAAGTGTCATATGTTACTTGTTCCAAGAATATTCTCTAGTAGATAATAGTGTAAGAATGTGTGAGTTGTCAATGGAAGTAAAAGAAAAAAGAGAGAGAGAGAGAGAATTTAACTCCATGGGATGACTTCACTGAGAAGGGGTATCAAACAAAGATCTCAGAAGATCTGTTTATAACATCAGAGAAATATCTGGGGTTGGGGAGTGCCACCTAAACTAAGAGAGTAAAAATCATAAAATCCTGGCCAAAGAACAATTAAGAAGAGGATCTGGCAAGAAGGAGGTCATTGATGTCTTTAAGACAATACTTTCTTGTGTAGTGAAAATGGGGGTGATGGTGAGGGTTGCAGTCGGTATATGTTGAGATGGAGAAGTATTGTAGTTAGTGAGAAGAGGTTCAATTTTACCCCTCATAAAGTCTATTATAATCTTTTCTAAGATGTTTAATAACATACTCATTTTTTATTTATAGCTTACGAAACATTTTGAACTATCCTTATATTTCAGTAGGCTATAGCTCATATTTTAAATAATATTTAATGACCAAAATGATCAAATTATGGTTAAACCAAAAATTGCAGTTGTGCTTTTCATTGGTTACTTCAAAATTCAAGTTTGGGCAAGCAGAGAGAACATAAGAATCTTTAGTCTCAAACCGTGTCTAATTTTTTGGCTCTAAACTTTATTCAAATCTGTTTCCAGGAGTTTGGGGATAAACATTTAATCCATGTTTATTTCCTTAAATAAGTAGCAGTATAAATTTTATGGTATAATCAGTTCAGATGCAAAGTACGAGAGCCAGGTATGGAATTACTACCTCAAGAACGTTGGAACTAGGGTGGGAAGACCCAGGTAGTAAGACTTGGTTACCACGGAAAGGGCTTTCTCCAGCTGAGAGTGATGCCAGAGGGCCTGGTTGTATGGCACCCTTTTTTAAAAGAGAACAAAATAGGGGCGCCTGGGTGGCTCAGTTGGTTAAGGATCCGACTTCGGCTCAGGTCATGATTTCACTGTTTGTGGGTTCGAGCCCTGAGTCGGGCTCTGTGCTGACAGCTAGCTCAGAGCCTGGAGCCTGCTTCGGATTCTGTCTCCCTCTCTCTCTGACCCTCCCCTGCTCACGCTTTTTCTCTCTCTCTGTCTCTCAGAAATAAATAAAAAAACATTAAAAAATTTAAAAGAGAACAAAATAACTCTTCTTGGAGATTACTTAAAAAATTAATATCTGGTTATGTTGTACTGCAAAGTGTTTTCAGTGGAATTATTTTCCTTCTTTTAATTTTTACTTTTATATTTTAGTTACCCATTTCACACATTTTGTGGAATGTGGCAGGCACATGTTTGGTGAACAACTATGAAAAACTCTGCCAGACTAGAGCCTACATTTCAGCAGGGAAGAAAAAGGATAATAATATAATGGCATTAATTTAATTATTTAAATTTTTATATAGAGAGTTAATAAGTAGATGTAGCCTGCTGGAAGGTGATAAGTGCTATTACCTTCTTTGGCCACAGAAAGGTGCATTTATGTTTTCCAGATATACACTTTGATTTGGAACACTATGTTGGAAAATTAAAAAAACAGGTATAAACTTAAAACAGCCAATTTTATAAGCATAACATGAGCAATTGAAACCTGTGATGCTCTTCATTGTTTATCTTTAGTCCCTATATGTAGTTGATTTTCAAATTCAGTAACTTTCTTCCAAATAATGTGCTTGCATCTATTAGTTTGTCTTTTAAAATACCAAGTCATTTGCCCAACATTCTAATTAACCTGAACCTCTGTTTCATGAGATCTTTGAACATTGAGGCCTGCTGAAAGGTTCAGGGTGCTTTTTAAAAAAATGTTTTTAATGTTTATTTATTTTTTGAGAGGGAGAGAGACACAGAGTGTGAGTGGGAGAAGGGCAGAGAGCGAAGGAGACACAGAATCCAAAGCAGGCTCCAGGCTCTGAGCTGTAAGCACAGAGCCTGATGAGGGGCTCAAACCCACAAATCGTGAGATCGTGATCTGAGCCAAAGTCAGACTTTTAACCAACTGAGCCACCCAGAAGCCCCAGAGTGCTTTTTAAATATTCACCAGGATATAATTCTCCCTTCACTTGACAAGAGATGGGGCAGATTAAGTGCTTTCTTTTTCCCCTTCTAGAGTCATGGTACAGCAGAGCCTTTACTATTCTAGCCCAAGAGAAAATTGTTGCCTTTGCAAAAAGAGAAGGAAAAAAACAAACCTAGATAGCTCTATGCAAGTCTTAAATTTTTCTCCTTCTCTCTCTGGAGTCTATGTATGCATGCTATTTGAAATATTTCTATTAGAAAAAACAAAAACCCCGATTCCTGGTGTCCTAATTAGGAAAATGAATGTATAATTCTCAGTCCTTCAATTCCATAAAGCTGAAATCCTTGGGGAGAGAGGTATATTAAAATCCAGAATTTTTTGTCATTTAGAAAGTAATACAATGCGTATGCTAGATACTTGTTTTTTTCAGTGCTCTTTATTTAAAATTTCTAACTCCAATTCTTGACTTTAATACTATTTTGGGTGGTTTATTAACTTTATTTACTTAGAGTTTATAATTCTTTAAATACATCTTTTAGCAAATGCAATTAATATTTTATTAGTCAAGAGTTTTTATACCTTCTAAACAATAGTGGAACACAACTCAGCATTACTAGAATGTGTAAAATATTAGTATTTTTATATATGGAATATGTATATATAATGTATATATGTATGTATACATCTCAGTTTATAGATATCCTGGAAGGCTTAGGTATTTTAGGTATAACAAGTTCAGTAGGTAAAGTAGGGGAAACCAATGATTAAGTTTATTAAGAAATGCATATTGTTTTGATGAACAATCAAAAATGAGTATGTTTTTCCCAGATTCAATTTTATTAAATAAAAATTGGAGTACATTTACTCTTTTACTCCTTAGAGTTTGTACAGTTAAGAGTAAAAAGTCATGTATGCAACAACTTTTGAGAACATTAGTAATTTTTTAGATTAGAAGAGAAGAGGGTCTGTTCTCATTTACTTGGGTTTGGGTCCTTGGCTTGAACGTCATACTTGGTAATTCTAACCACTGAATGTTTATGTTTGCTAATGAACTTTTAGCCTTTAAACTGAGACTTGTCTCTGATCTTCGGACAAGTTTCCAGATGTTGCCTTATCATAAAAGTTGGTATCTAGGAAAAGTTTTCAGAGAATTTATCTCCTCCACCAACTCTTCTATTTTCTTTAAAGTAATTCAACCAAATAATGTGGGCTATCAAATTGTTTCATCTTAATTCAGGGACAAAAGAGGAATGCTGCTCTGGAGGACGCTAGCATATATCAAGTATTTGCTCCTTCTTTGCCAAGTGTACAGTTCATTGTTCGGTCACCTGTGTCTGTCCATTTAGCACATTTAAGGCAGTTCTCAGCAACCCCCATTTTTCTCTACAACTTGTGTGGAGGCTTCAAACATTGTCTGGCTCATTATTTCCTGAGGAAGGTTAAGCCCTTTACTGTCAGACCAGAACCCTTCACTAATTAGAGCCCTTGCTTTGGCACTGAATGTGTCATATCTGTGAGCCTTCCCACTGTGATCAGGGGCACATTGCTTGCTCACTAAGTGTCTAGCACTGGGCAGGACTGCCTGCTATTTTTTTTCATGTGACAAATTTTCAACTTGCTAAAATTCTAACTCCTCTTTAACAAGCTCTAAATAGAATTGGATGAGATATTCACTATATCACCAAGGGGATTTTGTTTAATACTATTATGTTTATCTTCAGTTTTAGTTGAGTCCACACTAGAATAATGAAAGAAATACTTTCAAATGTGGGAAAAATAGTAGCATTTCCCACTCTTTTAAACAAGAACATATCAAAATATCATGCTAGGTTAATGCCCCACCCCAAAAACAAACTTTTGGTTCTTTTTGATTTAGTTAGTAGGAATAACCCAAGATTTATTCAAACTATCATCATTAAAAAGATGTCATAAAACTACATTACTTCTTTGATTTTATCTTTGCTTCAGATAATATGTAATTTATGGTTCATTTTTCAGTTGATAGGGTTTTATTAGCTGCGTAGATGGAAAGACTGAATCCACCGGCAGATCTCATGTCTTTGAATTGTCAGAGAATGTTTTTTGATATAAGTCAGGCTTCTCCATTTGTATTCATAAGAATGCTCCCATTTCTTCTGTTTAATCATCAATTCTTTCTTCCATTTCCAGCTTTTCTTTTTTAGAGTAGGGAACTAGTCTGAATGATGCAAGTGTCTTGGTGTTTGATTATGTTATAGGTAAGCTTCTGGAAGAAAATTNAGTCAGTTGACTAGTTGATTCACAGATTAATATCACACACAAGATTAGCTCTACAAGCTTAACGCACTTTTCTTTTTGAAAGAAAATGCATTATAAAAGCTTTTTAAAAACTGCAGTTCACTTTTTCTTAGGAAATATACTATGTAAGGTTATTCATATTTCATGACTGTAATGAATGCATTAAGATTTCATTATACTTATTCTATAAATAGATTGACATTTTAATTTTGTAATGTATGATATATTTGGTTTTAGTAGTCCCTTCCCTCATATAAAAATTGAGTAAAGGCAGAGAAAGCAGACATAGTTAAAAAAAATAAAGGTTTTATCAAATGTCAGAATTATTGAATGCTAGAGAAGAGAAATTTTGTTTCTCACTGAAATGGACTTTTAGTATGCTAACTTTTGGGGGGATGGGAAGGCAGGGCTAGGCAGTTGTTTTTCTCCTGATTTTTAAGAGATAGACGTTCATTATGGAACTTTTATTTTAAAAAAAGGAGGGGGAGA
>NW_027530190.1:1052178-1065418 GCF_008692635.1 Crocuta crocuta | reverse complement strand
AATATAACAAATATATAGGCTGATCTATTCATCTTGTAAATTCTTTATTGATTTTTATGGTGACAAAGCCCATTCTATGATTTATATTCACTATTATGTTCTTTTTGAGTTAATGACTACTTTAAAATTTTTTCATTGCTTTTGATTCATTTTGAATCACACTAGTAATACATTAATATAGTCTTGGAAAAAATTTAGATAGTACCCATGTTAGTTCTCTTTTTTCTATTTTTTCATGCCAGTACCCTACTGAATTTTAACCATGGTCACCAGATTTGTGTATCTATTTCCTGACATTTTTCTTTGCATTAACGTATATGTTAGGCATTTGAATGTGGTACTTTTCCTGTTGTTCTGGACTAGGGGACAAAACCCATGACATACTTGATATCCAGTATCTCATATCCTAAAGGGAGCAGAAATGTGACTGTCCCTCCAGGGCTCAAATCAGACCTACAATTCCCAACCGCATAAAACACCTTCCTTTTAACTCTATACCACCCCTCCCACCAGTGTATTGAAACGAACTCTAGGGAGGGAGTACATATATATACATATATCTGGCGAGAGAGACAGTATATTTGGCTGCCAAGTGAATTGCTTATAGAGCATGGGAATTACTGCAAGAACAGTTGATTTGCAGAGGTTGATTTACTCCATCTATTTGAGCAAGAGAACTAGGGAGAGACCATGCACACAGACAGGAGGCTGCAGGAGTCAGCCTGTATTTCTGTGGTTTGGTGGCAGGGATATGTGTGCATTGTGTGGGGCAACTGGACACCATCGTGGATGGATGGGCTTAAGACATCCTGCTAGTACCTCACTGGAGAATGATCTGCTCACTGAGGAGAGTGCGGTAACACTTAGCAGTCAGGCACCAAGGGAGCCTGCTTGATATACATGACCTGTACAACAGGGTGTGGGGGCGGAGAGAAGGGGGAGCTGGAAGAAGGTAAAGCCACCTTAGATCTCCTAAGGTCACCTATAGTGAACTAATATCCCTCCCCACTATTTTTGAATCTTTATAACAAAGATTTAAATATACTAAAACTGGGGCATCTGGGTGGCTCAGTTGGTTAAGCTCCTAACTTAGGGTCAGGTCATGATCTTGCAGTTCATGGCTTCTGACCCCATGTAGGGATCTGTGCTGACAGCTCAGAGCCTGGAGCCTGCTTCAATTCTGTCTCCCTCTCTCTCTGCCCCTTTTCTGCTCACACTCTCTCTCGCTTTCTGAAAAATAAACAAACATTTAAAAAAATTTTAAAAACTTAAATATGCTAAGATTAATATGCCATGTAATATTTAAAGTTTGTATTATTTAAAATATACTGTAATTAATATATTTAAAGTATGCTAATATTTAGTTCCTCAGCTTATTTTAGAACTTAGAACAATTTTAAGTTATACTTGTCCATTTGTTCTCCCAGATAAATTTAGATTCCAAAACAAAGTTCCTCAGGTTTCATTTAAGTTTTGGCATCTTCTGTATTTGTTACTTTTCACTGACAATGAGAAACTTGGCTTCTATTATAATTATTACATCTTTGTTCAGTTTGTTTGTTCAGTTCTTCTGGACATAACCAACATCACTGGTCCCTGTGTGGATGCCTTGCTCACCATATCCATGTTCCAACACTGCAGGCCAGGTCTTAGAATCCAGAACTGATGGACTTGACCAGCTCCACTCAACGCACATGCTTAAGCAGCACCTCACTACAAGCTCCCTACTTGGTAGCCTCACTTTTCCCTGCTTAAGCTCAGAACTCCTGTGCCTGGTTGGAACCCCTCTTGCCCTGCTCACTGGCATAAGTGCTCTGATCTCTGATATCTACATCGGGCCACACGCACTCTATGATGCCCTCATCATAGCACTTGGGCTCAGACTCTCTACAGGGATGCCCTCCTCACTCTGCCTGGGCTCTGATACTCCATGCCAGGGCACCCTCCTCACCCCACCAGGCCTCTGATACTCTTGAGTTTAGTGGATGCTTCCTTTATATACTGGGCTGCCATAACCCATGGACTCTTTCCTAACCCTGTTTTGGCTCTGATATCCTATTTTGGGTTAAACCTTCTGTAGTAACTCCTGTGTCACCCCACTTGGCTTCTGATTTCCTGTCCTGGGTCACCCACATACTCCACTCAGGTAATGAGTAGTCCTCAGGAGCCTTCTGAGCAGCCCTTCTACCTGGACACTTTCCTCACCCTACTTGGGTTTTGTACCTACATGCCTGTCTTGTTCTGCCCCATATAATAATGGTCTGAATTGTTTGGAAAAGAAAGAAGGGGAAAGGAAAAAGGAAAGAACTATATTTGATTTTTGTATCATCTTTTCTTCCAAATATATTTATTAAATGCAGTTAAAAGGCAAATAAGATAAAGTTCCTTCCTTTCAGAGGTTTACATTCTGGAAGGAGGGATAAACATGTAAAGGTATTAGTACAGTATAGTAAATTAACACAGAGCTTCCTAGGATGCTGTGGTGGCAGGTTGAAGTACACCTGTCCCGTCTAGTGGAGGGCTTTGTGCAGTTTTGATGAGAGGGCTTAGTTTTTAAGAAATAGGAGAATCTAAACTGGTAAAAAGGAGGCCAGGGTAGGTTGATTAACACTAACATTTACATCAGATTCTTTAGAAATTTAAGTAAGGATTGTATTAAAAGAGTTAAGATTACTAGGAAAACACAAGTAGATTTTATTTTTCAAAAAGCCTTTATTAATGATAAAAATCTCATTACATGAGCAGTTTGAACCTTCTCTGACTTTTTGCAAAATAAGATAATTGGCTTAAAAATGAGTTTATGCTGCTTTTAGGGCCTCAAAACTGCCTGAATATGAATTAACAGAATCACAAAAAAGAATTTTAAATGAAGCCCTAAATATTTTATAATGGGAATGAATTTATGCTTGGAGTAAGCATAACAAATTGAATAGAAGGAAAGGAAAATTATTCTTTGTGTATAGAATGCCTTTCTTTTTCTCTTTAGTTAAAAACAAATCAGTGAAGAATATTACTAAAGGGAGTTTTCCCCACTGTGGTGTCCTTGGGCTTGCTTCTGTGACCTTGCTATATGGCCAAAAGGTTTGACTTGAGAAGGACATTATTCAATAGGTATGAGAATCAAGATTGGATATGAAAGGCTAATGTGTTTGAGGGGAGGCCTAAAAATGGAATTAGAGATTCTATATCTAGAAGATTTTTGGAGAACATATGGTTAATTCTTTTAACTTACCTTTCCTATGCACCTGTATTAGGATGTGTATATTTTCTGAAAGAAAACTTAGGCATAAAATAGTTTATTAAAATCAAAATTAAATGTATTATGGAATGTTTTTATAGCCTGAGAAAACATAAATATATCCTTTAGTGATTTTGCAAGGCTGAATGAACATAGCTGGTTTATAGAATGCATTCTGTGTCTTTTTTTTTTAATTTTCAGAATTAAAAAATTCCACCATTGAAAGTGGAACTTCAGGGTGAAACAGGAAATTTAGGTGGTCCCAATATGTTGGATAGGGCCAAGTGGTGATCTTAGCTCTGTATGGTGGTGGAGGCCCAGTGCTGCCATTCATAAACTTCATGGTTTTGGGCTACTTAACATCTCTCAATCTCAAACACAGTTTTATCATGTGTATGATGTATGATGTGAATAATAATGTTGAGAAAAATTATGTCCTTTCCCCAGAATATGTTATGTTGTTTGCAGATTATTAGACTGAATGAACTGCATGTCTGATCCACTTTCTCAACACATTTCTATGTCCAAAGAAATTAATTTTTAATTTTTTAAATGTTTTTATTTATTTTTGAGAGACAGAGCAGGAGTAGGGAGGGGCAGAGAAAGAGGGAGACACAGAATCAAAAGCAGGCTCCAGTCTCTGAGCTGTCAGCACAGAGCCCAACGTGAGGCTGGAACCCATGAACAGTGAGATCATGACCTGAGTTGAAGTCAGACGCTTAACTGACTGAAACACCCAGGTCCCCCCTGCCAGATAACTTTATTTTTAAGGAAATTGCTATTAATGCACCTAGTTCTTTGTAGTGAGTAATTTCAGAATTAAGATGACTTTAATTATACAAAATATAAAAAAATAAAACTTCTTCCAAACTGACATACTAAAAAAAAATGAAAACAAAACTTGCTAGTTTTACCTCCTTAGTACTTAGGATTCACAGGAGTAGAGATAATATTATCATGTGTAATGTAATGTCTGTTACATAGTGAAAAATAGCTGTGTTGGTTGGTAATAGATTTTACTGAAAATGATGCTTAAATTACATATTATTATTTTTAGCTGCTCTTACAAACAATGACATTGCTCCTTCTCTGCATACTGAGATTACTTACATAACATAAGACATTACATTAAAAAGAAAACTGGTTGTAAAAAACATGATACTATTAAATCAACAGTTATGATATGCTCAAAGAAATATTGAGTCTAGCCATCATTTTAGGGTCAAGACCACAACACTTTTGGAAAAGTAATTTGCAAATGTAATAAATTAGGGCTCATTCCTATTACTTCTTTGGGGAACAATTTTATTTTTACAAATATAGCTGTTTGTCTAGCTACTGGAAAATCTTTTGTTTAGGCAATTTTCTTTTAAAGTATTTCGGGTTGCAGTATATCATTTCAGTTTTCATGGATGCTTTTATGGTAAGTGTTTCTGCTAAAATACTGTATCAAGTGGAAATGCTATCAAACTTTAACACTAAGTGAAAATAGTCATAAAATCTCTGCATGTTTAGTTTGATTTTTTTTAAAAACAAATACCTACCTTTTAAAAATAGAGCATCTTACTTAGAAGGATACTTTAAAATATATTTTTTCTCTTTGAAATTCTTTATTTTCTTTAGTCACAAAATAAATTATCAAATTCTGTGCTATCTATAAATCTGAGGAAAAAGGTAAACTAATTTAATATTTAAAAAAACTATAAAAATATAGTAAACCTCCCAGAATACATAGTTTCAAAAGATTGTCACACTTTAAGATTTAGAAAAACTATCTCCCCTTTTTGGATTTTCATAAAGAACTAAAGATACATAATTATAAAATATTTATGTTTTTTTGGTCACAAGTAATGTTACGTTTGTGAGGAGAGGAATTAGATGCATGAAATTATAAGATTAGTACCATTGTTAGCTCAATGTTTAGAGAAAGCATTAAATAAATATCTGTTCAATGAATGAATGAGTTTTAATGATAAATTAATTATTGTGATAATATTTAAAGTTTGCTTTGTGAAAATATAAGACAAGCTGGATATACATCGTTTGGTTTCAAAATTAGTTACATCATCTTGATAAACAAAAGAAAAATAAGCTCACCTAAGATAATAAATTCATATCTGGTGGCCATGTGCTGTGAAGTTTCTTTCCAAAAGGCTATACTGTGTACCACCAATTTGGGTTTTGTATTTTAGTGTGTGTAGTTAGAGCCGTTAACAGGTTTTCCGGGTTAAAAAAACAAAAAAACAAAAAAACACTGTTTATAATTTCTTTCTGGAATATGAAATTTTGATAAATAACTTTTCTTTTAAAAATATTTGGGAATAGGGACGCCTGGGTGGCTTAGTCGGTTTAGTGTCCGACTTTCGCTTAGGTCATGATCTCGCGGTTCGTGGGTTCGAGCCCCGGGTCGGTCTCTGTGCTGACTGCCGGCTCAGAGCCTGGAGCCTGTTTCAGTCTGTGACTCCCTCTCTCTCTGACCCTCCCCTGCTCACGCGCGCGCTCTCTCTCTCTCTCCTAGAAATGAATAAAAACATTTAAAAAAATATTTGGGAATAGGAAAGTTTAATTGATAATTTTTTTAAGAAAGAAGTTAATGGTTGATTCTTTTGAAAGGTCCTTTGTTTTCCTGGTTCTTAAGGAAAAACAAGAGGATCACAAGTAAGGAAATTCTTCTGGGCCTAGAGTCTATGGATATTCCAGCTTGATGAATCATTGTTTGTCAAATATATATGGCTATTTTCCATGATTTTCAAAAATAGTGACAGTTATTTCTCAATATGTTATTTATTTTGCCTGAAATATTTTTATTTTCTCTTAAATTTTAACTTTTAGTACTTGGGGTGTTGCTGAGATACTAATTTTGAATCATGTTATTTTAGCTTCTGTATTGTGTTTGAGTTGGCAGGTAGGGGTGAGTTTGGGTGACCTGTCTTTCTATTATCTCTGTTGATTTAATGCCAGATGTTGACCACCTTGATTTTGATCCTATCTTGGCCTCATGACCTCAATATTTTTTTAAACTGGGCATTCTTAGTCTATCCTAATTCCAATTAACCTGGCTACAGGTGTTGAGCAGTAAAGACCCCAGACTCCTCCCTGGTTATTTTTTCCATATGATAATCCTCCAAGGTGTTGATCAATTTGTAGGAAATTTCATATTTAAATAGCGAATTATTTTCCACGTGTTTTGTAGATGCTCCCGAGAAGAAAGTTCCTGGGTCATAAATATGGGAAAAACAATGTATAGTTTTCCTTTTCTCTTAAGGATACATAGTAGTCATTAGTTTTTCAGTGAATAAATCTGTTAAAAATTTTAATGTAGTATTTTTGTGAGAGAGCAAGTTTGACTCTTGTTGACAATCTTTGAAGTCATTTTTCTGTGCCCAAGGAACTTTGAGTCTGTTGAAATAAGAGTAGGCTGAAACTTATGCAATGTCTGTGTTTGAGGTTTGTGGTCCACTAATATTCTTTTTTCCCCCTAATCTTTATTTATTTTTGAGAGGGAGAGAAAGAGAGAGAGAGAGAGAGCAAGTGGGGGAGCAACAGAGAGAGACGGAGACACCAAATCTGATGCAGGCTCCAGGCTCTCAGCTGTTAGCATAGAGCTCATGATCCGCAAGTTCATGACCTGAGCTGAAGTCAGACAGTCAATTGACTGAGCCACCCAGGTGCCCCTGTGGTCCACTTTATTTCTGACACATTTCTTTCCTGTTTTTGCTGGAGAGGATTGGGTGAGGGAGGTTGGAGTATGTTGGGTGAGTGAGTTGTAAGGTGGTGGGTTATATAAGTGAGATAAATGGCTTATTTGTTTCACTTTGATTGGTGTCATTTCTCCCCATGTCCATCAACTGATGAACGGATTAAGAAGATGTTCATATATAGTTATATGTATATATATGTGTGTACACACACACACACACACACACACACACACACACACTGGAATACTACTCAGTGGGAAGAATGAATTCTTGCCATTTGCAGTGACGTGGATGGAACTGGAGGGTATTATGCTAAGTGAAATAACTCAGTCAGAGAAAGACAAATATCATTCCTCAAATAAAAGCCTAAGCTAGCTCCCATGATCAAAGTCAATGGCATGTTATCCAAGAATCTATTGCCGAACAGGCCTTGTGCTTGCTGAGCAAGGATGACCGAGAGGGCTGCTGTGCATAGGCTGAGGAGTGTGAAATTGTGATGAGGGTTGATAAGCAAGACTTTCTAAGCCTGGAATGACACTTTCATCTTATAATTAGTATATTTATATTACTGTATCTGTGTTTTTCACCAGATCTTTATAGCAGGGTTGGTTTTATGTGGATCCTTTGAATAATCCAGAAAGTTTCTTAGTAAATTTAGATTCCTGGGGCAATTTTTACAAAATTACTTTGTTTATTCTATTATGAAATAATACAGTTTTGCCAATTTATTTGACCTTAGAATTCTTTTTGTGCTTATTACAAAAAATAATATCCCAAAGAACAAGTGTGCTGTGAAGCACTTTTTAAAAATTGTTAAAGTGAAAGTATCTAAATATACCTGCAGCTCATTTTGTGGCTTAACTAAAATATAGGAGATGTGTTTTCAAGTGAGCATTATTTCTAAGAGTTGCATACATTTTCCTTACTTTTGACACATAGATAGAAATTCATGAAATTGATAAGTAATATATTTAGCTCAAAATTATTGAATTAGTTTTCAAATGTTGCTCTAACAAATTACCATAGATTTGGTGGCTTAAAATAACATAAAAATATTAATATCTTATGGTTCTGAAGATCAGAAGTCTAAAATCAAGATATCAGCAGGACCATATTCCTTTTGAAATTCTGTGGATGCATCAATTTCCTTGTTTTTTGCAGCTTCTAGAGATCACCTGCATTCCTTGGCTAATGGTTCTTTCTCTGACTCACTCCAGCCTCTGCATCTGTCATCACCCTGCCTCTCTCTGACTCTGATCCTCCTGTTTCTCTCTTATGAAGGCCCTAGTGATTATATTAAGCTAATCCAGATACTCCAGAATATTTTCACCATCTCAAGGTCCTTATCTTTATCACATGTACAAAGTCACTTTTGCATGTAAGGTATGACATTTACAGGTTTCTAGGATTAGGATGTAGACATTTTTGGAGGGCCATTTTTCTGTCTACCACAGATATATAATTCCATGAAGTACAGAAGCACTAGTCTCTGATTTAAAGCATTTCATGGTAAATCAATTTCATCATTGGAAATGAAACAATCTTTCTTACACATTTTTTTAAAGAAGTATCAATTGCTAAAAATTATACAGGGGAATATTATTATAGAGTATGTTTACTAAAGTTGATCTCTCTCTCTCTTAGGAAGACATATTTAAATATTTTTGCTGATATAATAACATCTTCTTCCTAAACATAGTAGTAGAAATCTCTGAAATAAAAGATCATTCTGCTGTATAGCCCAAATAAAATAAATAAAATTTCCTTTTCACAAACGAGTATAAGAAATTTGTTGTGAACTCTAGCCGGAGAGATACATTAGTTAGAGGTAATTTTTCTTGAGCAAATGATTGTTGTTATTGTTACTCTTATAGATATCCAATATTATAACTGACCTTTTTGTACTTGACTACTGAGATCCTTAGACCAAGTTTATGCCCCACATTTAGTATCCATATCTTTATTATTTATTTGTTTTTGCAATTATTTTCCCCCCGTTTTCTCATTCATGTTCTTTTTTTCTTCATCGCAATATACTATATATGTCTTTACGCCTTGCCTTAAATCTTTTTTGGAATTTAAGTACACATAAATAAGAAAATATTTCCTGTTAATACTTAGGAGTAGCGTTTTCAGCAGAAACATAAAGAACCTTTATTCTTACAAGTTTCTTAATTTGGTTAGGATACTAGCAGAATACTTAGAGCTGGAATTGTGCTTAGAGAAGATTTAAACATCCGTTGGCATTTACCTTGATTTCCTCTTTCTCTTACTCTTAAGAATAATGGAAATACGAATGGACTTATTTTCCTGTTGGGTTCTTTTTATATTTTAAAAGAGTAGAATAACTAATGCAGGATCATCGAAGTAAAAATGTCTCTTATTTGATTCAATATATCCAGAGTCACTCTACTTGACTGAGAGCAGACAAATGAAGAAATCCTGACGTCTTTTGAAAAAGGGTTTGTAAGAATATGAAAAATGGTAGAAAATAAGGTTCTGATGGTAGCTAACAATTAATTGCACCTCAACTTATTTTTGATATATTAAAAATATTATAATACTCAGGTAGTTCTTTACCATTCTTCTCTGTGTTGCCAAAGAGTCCAAAACTACCCTGAGGAAGGAAGCNTTATTCTTTTTAAATCCTGCTGCTGCCAAGTTTGAGTGGAAAATCATTTCATTGCCAGTTGGCGACTTACATGACTCTTGGCCAAGAAAGCTATTTAAGCAACTTTGAAATCTGCTTAGATCTTTCGAGCTGTGTGTGGTGCAACACCACTGCTCCTGGAGAACACTGGGAGGCATGCCTTCCTCCCTGACATGCTCTCAAATATGACATAAGTTTCATGTCATGGATGCCACTATAACAATAGAGCTCAGAGGAGACCTTTAACTCCATCTTGTGAGCTTCCTGACATCAATCTGAGGGGATACTATTACTACTATTATTAGCTCACATTAAGTAAGCACTAACTCTAGTGCTAAGCTTTTAAGTGATTTTTAAATTTAGGGGTGCCTAGGTGGTTTAGTCAGTTAGGCGTCCAGCTTCAGCTCAGGTCATGATCTCCCAGGCCGTGAATTTGAGCCCTGCATTGGGCTCTGTGCTGACAGCTCAAAGTCTGAAGCCTTCTTTGGATTCTGTGTCTCCCTTTCTCTCTGTTCCTCCCCTGCTAACTGTCTCTCTCTCACTCTCTCAAAAATAAACCTTAAAATTTTTTAAATCTAATTCTCATAACTGCCTGAGAGATTTACTGTTATCATGCCCACTTTATGGATGAAGAAGCTCTGACTTTAGAAGTTAAGTCATTTGCCCAAGATCACGTAGCTTGTTAGAATTGTGACTAAAACATTGGTGTGTTTGACGTTAATGTCCAGTGTTAACTCATATGCTGTGACCACTATATATGAGTTTGCATGTATGCAAGGAACCATACTATATTGCTGCTAAGACTTAGCCTGTAGTTTAAAAAGATGTATATTTTTCTGTTATCAGAGTGATATAT
Organism: Crocuta crocuta; assembly: GCF_008692635.1. Taxonomy (NCBI): domain Eukaryota; kingdom Metazoa; phylum Chordata; class Mammalia; order Carnivora; family Hyaenidae; genus Crocuta; species Crocuta crocuta. Next base: position 1,054,973 of record NW_027530190.1, on the reverse strand, counting down.
AGGACTTATCTCTTTAAGTTAAAAAAAACCATTCATTTAATATTATTCTTCTATCTGCAATCAACTAGAGATTGTCTTTACACTGTAAAAAGAACTATAACTCTAATATTACCTTGAGATTTATCGTGGCATCATTGGAGCCTAACATTAGGGGAAAAAAGGATATGTTTAAATCATTTTGATGGGAAATAGCATAACGGGCAGATGTGATGATGCTAGGGGTGAGGAAATGGATCTTATAATGTGATTCAACTTTGACTCACATTATGACTTTAGAGAACCAACTCAGTGTTTTTAATAGTTTTGATATCTTTTCCTTGAAATGAAGATATATATAAACACAACATTACGATTAAGTGTATAAGATTTGAATTGTCTTTCTGAAGTAGGTGGACCAGCAACTAGATTGTAGGCTAATACCATCTAAGTAACTCACGTGTACTGCCCAAACTAGACTCGTCCATAAACAGAAGAGACCATTTCTTCTCATAAAGGGAGGAGGGAATGCCAGGCTTGCCCATGTTGTACACAAGTCTTCAGCTTATGCCTTCTTCATGCCTGATTTGGTTCTCATTCTGACTTGAGAGCTCAGCTTTGGGGTTGGTTTCTAATTTGGCTCTTTTTCCAGAACATTCAGCCAACTGGGCTCTATGCTTAGACTTTGTTTGCTACATTCCTCACCCTTGCCTACCACTCTAATTTTGGGTATTGCCTTTCACCCCTTTTTTATGGACTTAATGCCCACAACGTTTCAAGTACATGCCTAACAGTCCTACTCTTGCAGTGAGCTACTCTTAATCCAAAACTTAGTGCTTGTCTGAAAGAGTCAAGTGCTAGATGACTAAAAAGTCACTATAAAGGAAATTTTTAAAAAATATTACTTAGTATTCAAAAATTCCAGTGTTTAATTATAGAATGATACTTATTTACATTATTATTTTTATAAAATTTAAAATTCTTTGTTTATTCCTTCTTTCCTAGAGGTTTCAGGAGAGTTGGAACTAGAAGAGTATTGTAACATGTCCACTTATCATAGTGGTAGAGCAGTGTTTATATTAAAATTTTTTTTAAAGGCTCACTATGGATATTTGTGAGAAGAACTCTCATAATGACTACTTCAAAACTGCTTTTATAATTGAGATCTGACAAACACTATAAAGATTTGAGAGAAAAATTTTATTATTACATTTTTATATTTACAAACATTTTGAACTAAGAATTCATAATGTATGATACTATCTCTTATCATTACTTGTATATAGTAANNCTGGTAGAGGCATGAACGTTGAAGACAAAAGAAAATAGGGCATGTTCAGATACTGAAGAAAAATTCCATATGGCTAGAAAGTATCAGAGAGAAATCTGAGCACTGGAGAAAACTAAGAAGTGGGAATATAGAGGACCCAGTAAATATTGTCCCAAAACTAAAAAAATAATGGAATTCCCAAGACTCTGTAGCAGGTTAAGGGAAGAGATACAGCCATATTGAAGAAGCAGAGAGTTCTGGAATGGGTATGTCCAGCAGAAAACTGAACTCCATGTAACAAAATAGAATTGAAAGAAAGGCAAGATAAATGTAAGAATATAATGAAGGCTTGTAATCCTCCGATCTCCTTTTTAAAGAAAAATGAAAGACATTCAAAACTCTAGGAAAAAATAAACAGCTGAGAACTTAAGCCATAGTCCAAATATGAAGCTAATTAAAATATGGCTTGATTTTAATTAAGTACTTTATATAATGGAAGAAAAGAATTGCATTTTATGGTGATGCTTGAAACACTTTCTTTTGAGAAGCCATGAAGTAGTTACATTGGACCTCTTGAAAAGTTACCAAGATAACTGGTGCAAGAGCTAAGAATAACAGTGTTGTTATCAACTTTTGGGACACAGGAGGGGAGAGGTTTTGTTTAAGTGAGCCAAAGCCTTACCTTTCACACTAAAGTCAATAAGTAGTTGACACCTCAAAATAGTAAATCAAGGAGAGAAATGCACGTATTTAGAATTGGGATTAAATATCAGAAGAACCCAAACAGAAACAGCAAAGTTTACCTATGGGCTCTTGGAAGGAGGAGGGGCAGAATGGGAGATTCTCAATTTTTATCATAAGCATAAGGATTTGATTTTTCCCCCTATTTTCTTGTTTTATATTATCATAACTAAACTTTTTTAGATGTGATGTTACTTCTTATCCTTTGTTTCCGGCACTTCTATTACCCTCTTGTCTTTGTCCAGAACTTCAGAGTATTCTGACCATTTTCCTTCCCTTGCCTCAATTTCACATCAGTTACCAAAATCCATTGTATTTGTTACTAGACTAAGTACTGCTTTGATCTCAGCTAACATTTTAAAGCAAGGCCTGAAGGAATCAAGTTGTTTCCAAGAAACTTAACTATATCCCAGAACAAAGCTCAAGATGATTTATAGACACACACAAATATCAAGTGGTCAACAAGGCAAAATTCACAGAATGATATCCTTTTGGAGATGACCAGGCATGCAAAGAAGCAGGAAGAGAGGACCAATTAAGAGAAGTAAAATCAATCAACTGAAACCAATTCAGAACTTATATAGATGTTATAACTAGTAGGACATTAAAACCATTATAATTGCATTTTGTATGTCCAAAAAAGTTAAGTAGTTAGAAGGTACCCAAAAAATTCAAATGGAGCTTTTAGAGATGAAAACAAAAACATCTGATAAAAATGTTATACCATACAAAGGATGGTATATTAGGGTTCTCTAGAGAAACAGAATCAATAAGATGAGTATGTGTGCATGCACATGCTTGCATGTAT
>NW_027530190.1:1026768-1052126 GCF_008692635.1 Crocuta crocuta | reverse complement strand
ATCAGGCCAGCAGGCTGGGAAATTCCTACAGTAATTGATGTTGCATTGGTGACTTCAAAAGCATTCTGGAGATAGAATTCCTTTCTCCTTGGGGGATTTCAGTTTTTTTTCTCTTAGGGTCTTCAACTAATTGAATGAGATCCATGTACATTATGGATGGTAATCTGCTTTATTTAAAGTCTAAAAAAAGTCTATTTTTTATTTTATTTTTTTATGAGTTAAAAAATTTTTTTTAAATGTTTTATTTATTTCTGAGAGAGAGAGAGTGAGACAGCATGAGCAGGGGAGGTTCAGAGAGAGAGGGAGACACAGAATCTGAAACAGGCTCCAGGCTCTGAGCTGGCAGTCAGCACAGAGCCTGATTGTAGGGCTTGAACCCACGAATCGTGAGATCATGACCTGAGCCGAAGTTGGATGCTTAACCAAGTGAGCCATCCAGGTGCCCCGCATCTAAAAATTTAATTGTTAATCACATCTAAAAAATATCACCAAAAAACTGGGCACCGTAACTAGCAAAGTTGACACACAAAATTAGCCATCACAGATGGGGTGAACAACATGACGCATTCAGCAGAAAAAAATTAGTAAACTTGAAAACATGGCAATTGAATGATTAAAACAAAAACATAGAAAAATGAGAGAATAAAAAGAAAGAGAACATCAGCAAGCTATGGGACAAGTTCAATCAGACTAAATACCTGTAATTAGAGTTCAGTAGACACTTTTCAATCCTTATTTACTTGGCCTTTCAGCAGCATTGGACCCTGCTGACTATTTTCCACCTTTTCAAAATACTTCAGTTTCTTGGTACCGAGTTCTGTTGGTATTCCTCCTTTCTGGTTGCTTATTCTTTGTATCCTTTTCCATTCCTCTGCTTTTCCTTCCTTTAATCTTTCTTAGGTTCCTTTCTTTTCTAATTCTCTATATTCTTTCTGTGTGAACTCATTTACTGTCATGGCACCAGTTACCATTTCCAGGCTTATTCCAAAGTCATTATCTTCAATTCAGAACCCTCCTGAGCATTTGACCCAAATATCAGATTACCTGCTGGATTTTCCCCCATTGATATTGCACTGGCATTACAATTTCAATGTAATCATAACTGAATTCACCCTCTTTCCTTAACTCCCAACCTGTTTCACTCCTGCATTTCCCGTTTTACTGAATGTGTCAACTCCTCTGGCCAACCCTGAAATCTTGGCATCTCCTAGACTCCTTTGACCCCTTCATTTCCCATTAGTCACAAAGGCCTGCTAATTCTACCTTCTGAATGTTTTCTAGAATATGCATATTCCTTTTGTTTTCATTGCTACTGGTTTAGGCTAGAGAGCTGATATCTCTCTTGATTTATGCCAAAAATATCCTAATTATGGTTTTCTGTCTGTAGGTTTCCTAGTTCTAATCAGTTTGCTATATTGTGAGATGAGTATCTGAGGTCATTCCTCTTAAAATCCTTTTAGTGGCTCTTACTACTCTTAGGCTGAAGTCCAAATTCACTATAAACGTCTGTGCCATCTCTCATGCATCATTTAGCACCCCTGTCCTACTCTATGCGGCCATAGAGAACCTTGTATATAGTTACTGAATTGAACTGAAAGGCATGGATAGGCTTCTGGGTCTACCTAAAGCAGTTTTCAAAATGACTTGTGTTTGTGCATTCTCTACCTGTTTCAGCACATTCTTTAAAGACTGGCTTAAGGGGCTAGTTTGGTATGCCTGGGGTCACTCCAGTTTCTTTATATATCCAAATCCCTCCTGCATCCTTTTGACTTCTAGAGAGTAAGGGAGGGACCACAATTGGCTAGAGCAAGCTGATGAAGTTCTGAGTGGAAGGAAACTCCTCCCGAGGCAAAGTAGGCCTTCATTATCTTGAATGAGGATGACTGTGAAAGTTTCCTAACTGGTATTTCTGCTTTCTGTCTTCTCCAGTCCATCCTATAATCTGTTGGCAAAGTCATGAAAAAAGTACAGGCCTGATCATGTCATTCCTTATTTAAAACCCTTTAATGGCTCACCCTGATCTTGGAATGATGTACATTTTCACTGTGGCTGAATTACTCCCTGTTCTGGTCTCTGCCTGCTTCTCCATCCATAGCTCTTACTCTCACCTGGGGTGGCTGAAGCCCCTGAAAGCTCCTGAAAAGCTTGGTTATTTTTGTGCTTTTGTTTATTCCACTTATTTGATCATCTTTTTCCATTACCACTTCTTTCTTTATCTGTGTTCCAACGTTCTTCATAGAGCTTGAAAGACTTGGGTGCCTGACACATAGGAACTATTTTATCACGTGATTTTTAAAAGACTGATTGACTAACTAACAGACCAAATGAAAAGATAAGCATGTGGATTCCATTCCCTCTTGGAAACCAAAACCAAAATCCTTTCCTTTACAATCTCACTCTTGTCTTGATTATCTTATTTTCAATTTGGTGACAACCTCAAAAAAGAGTGATATATACTCCATTGCTTTTGTCTATTTTATTTATTCCTCAACTCTTCATAATGGCTCTTGTCTTCATAATTTTACTGAAATAATTTACTTACCATATCCATGAATCCTTTTTGCATATTCAGTGCCTTTCTCTTTGGCATTCTTCCTTTCTTTCCTTTTGCATATCCTACCACCATCTCAAACTCAGCATGTGTAATTAATAAATACTTTAATATTCTTTTCAATCAATTTTCCACCTAGGAACTTCTTTCTACCAGTTACAGAACTAGTCACCCCATCTCAGATCCTTGGGTTTATCATCCATCTCCCTATCCAGCAAACTCTTTGGTTTTTTCATTTGTAATATTTCCTTTCATTCTGGACCATATACACAGTAATCACACTAGTCCACAGTTCTGTCATTTCACAGATGCATGTTTACAATAAACTTCTAGATGTCTAATGAAATATATGAGACACATATATAATTTTAAATTTTCTAGTAGCAGCATTTAAAAACATGACAAGGTAAAATTTATTAATATATTTTATTTATCCCATTATATCCAAAATAGTATTTCAAAATGTGAATAATGTAAACATTATTAATGAGTTTTTAAATTCATTTTTCCTAGTCTCTGGAATCTAGTTTGTATTTTATACTCAGAACATCTCAAGTTAGACTAGCACATTTCCAGTGCTCAGTAACTACATATAACTAGTGGCTGCTAATATTGGCTAGCTCAGAGCCAGCTGGTCTCCTTTACTCTAAATTTTTACTTGTTCCAGTGAAATCTGCATCCTACCATCAGACCAATTATGCTTCAGTACTATTTTCATTGTAAACATGAAGAAAAGACTCTATGGTTACTTTCATTTGGGTTCCCTGGAAAGACCTAACTCTTTGTAGTTTAATGAAATGACCGCCATCAATTCTTTTAATGTATCCAACATTATTTTCAGCTTACCTAACATTATTTCAACTTATTCAGCATTATACTACCAGACACAGTTATATCGGTCTTTTTCAATAAATTGATCTTTTCACTCTCTATTCCATGAACATATCTGCCTCATTTCTACCCTTTGGCCTTAACTCACACAGTTCTTATTGCTTTGCTGATATTCTCTCTTCTTAGCTCTCAACTCCCAGTCAAATTCTTCTTTCTTAATGAAGGTTTTTCTGACTAGTAACATACAGGTGAAAGTGCTGTCGTTCGGATGTAAGCATATCAATAAATAGTGTAATTAATGGTATAACTAAAGTATAGTTTGTTGCACTTTCTTTACTAAAAATAAGAAAAGTTGATAGCATGGAAAAAGTACTCTTAATTATGGACTTGTTAATAATTATGAATATTATAATTATATCTGTCACCCCAGAGCCTGATGCAGGGTTCTATCCCATGAACTGTGAGATCGATGACCTGAGCGAGCAGAGATGAAGAGTTGGGTGGTTAAATGACTGAGCCACCCAGGTGCCCCTGAAAAGTGGAACTCTAGTCAGTACTGGACAGATTGGAATAATGACCTTATTTTACATGGAATACTCCTTCTAATTGCTAAGAGCTTCGTGTTATTTTTACATACTTTATTTATTACCACAATAGCCAAATTCTTGCTTTGATACTGACCAAGATTCTTCATTTATCTTTTCTCCAAATTTAGTTATTAATTTTTAGGTGAAAATTCACTTGTTTATTTTACAGCATATAATTTTTCTTCATTAAGAGGGTATTTATACATTAGAAAATACTTTGATTCAAAATATTTACATTTTCTACCATCTTAAATTAGCTCTTGCTTTTACTAGGACTGTATTAAAATGGTAAATTCAGGAGAGGTTTGAGAACTTTTATTCTTACATTGTTTAAGTTTCCTTCAAATTCTGTATACTTTATTAGAATCTGGCCTTTTCTCCCTCAATGAAAATGAAATATATTTGTCAAGTCAGTGGAGAATCTATCATTAACTATGTGTATGGAGTGGATTAGCTACAATAATATTAGGTTGGTTTTCTAATTTATTTTCTCTCCATTTTAAATTGAACTGGAAAAATCCCATACAAAAGTTTTTAAGAATATACGTGCCTAAATGAGACTTTCTTATTAAAAAATAGAAATTTTGGAAAAGATTATATCATTTTGTTAATTCAAAAATGCCTCTACCTTTTTATTTCACATTGATCCTAAAGCTCTTAAAAGGAGTGTACCCATGAAACTGAGTGGGTTTATTATTAATACTGTAAAAATGAAGCCTGAATCTATACCTCATGACCTTTTATGGGAAACTTTCTTGATGAAATAGATAAGATGTGAGAATCTGGGGAGTCTTTTCTACTAATCACAGGATCAACAGTCCTTCAACAGTATCTTGATTTCCATTTTTATTTTTTAAGTTTATTTATTTATTTTGAGAGAGAGATGTGTTCATGTGTGAGCAAGTGAGGGAGGGACACAGAGAGAGAAGATCCTAAGCAGGCTCTGGTATGTCAGTGCAGAGCACCATGTGGGGCTGGATCCTATGAACTGTGAGATCTTGACCTGAGCAGAAATCAAGAGTTGGATGTTCAACTGACTGAGCCACCCAGGCAGCCTGTATTTTGATTTTTAAAGTAACTATCTCCATTATTCCACTTCAGTATATGTGCTGCCGAAGCGAGCACTCCATTATTCCACTTCACAAAGGAGAGTTACAACAGTAATTATACCTAAGTGGGGATAAAATTCTACTTCATTTGCCTAGCCCAGATGGACCCCAGTTTTCTGAGAAACATGTGGTTTCCAATGGTGTTTTACTTGGAAAATCTTTTACAGCAGAGCTATGTATATACATGCTTGTTAACTATGTAAATTTTATATAACCAATCTTAATGGAGAAAATTGTTTAGTAGGGTCTTCTAAGCTATTTCTAAAACATGTTAAATTGTTCTTATTTTAACTCAAGTGACTTCGCTTAATTTAAGCCACCTCAAATATATAGTTTTACTTAACATAGGTTTGTCATCAATGTTTTTGTTGTTTTTGGAAACATTCAGAAAGAACTTAAAAGCCGAGTTTTATCTAAAGCAAAACAAAGGCTTTATCATCTTGAAATTTATTCTCTTTCTAATTGAATTGCTTGGAAAACATTGTTTTGTAGTTACTAGCTTAACCTCTGAAGTACACGTTATGCTCTTGGAATTTCTCCACCTGTTTTACAAAAAGAAATTCTTAGGTGACTAGAAAAACCCAACTTGTGAAATTCCTGTTGCCTGATCTAAAGTAATAAAGTGGCGAAATGTACATGGTCTACAAAGTGAACTGCAAAGAAACTGTCAGTTACTTGTTTTGTGTACGGAGATTGTGAAGCCAGGAATTTCTTTTTGAAAAAAACTTTTCTTATAAAAGGAATAAGGAAATATGTAGATGCTTATAGCTACTATATTTGATTGAATCTAAGATGCTATGGATTGTAAATTTCACTATTAATTTATGTACCTCTAAGTAAAAAAAAAAAAAAGCATTATCAAATAAACCATGACATACCTTAGGTTGAAATTCTCATCAATCTTGAATTGTTAAAATGTGAAAAAAACTCATTGTAAAATTGATGAGATACAACACTTTTCTACACTCTCCTAATCTAAACTTTGAGACTTGTCTTATTAAGATAGTTTGGCTTTTTGGTTAAAGGTTAACTTAACTGAAATGAGTGCATAGTCAAATAAGAAACACTTCTGTTTTTTAAACCAAAATTTTCATTTGCTTGATGATTTTAAAGTTAGGGAAAATTTAAATGTCTAGTGACCTTAAAATAATTAGATGGTAAATGCTTATTGACCATTCTGAGTGAGAATTCCACACTAAAGTTTGTTAAGAACAGAGATGGAACAGACTTAGGAGCATTAATTTTCTTTCTTCCTTCCTTTCTTCCTTTCTTCCTCCCTTCCTCCCTCCTTCCCTCCCTCCCTCTCTCTCTTTCTTTCTTTCTTTCTTCCTTCCTTCCTTCCTTTCTTTCTTTCTTTCTTTCTTTCTTTCTTTCTTTCTTTCTTTCTTTCTTTCTTTCTTATTGAGAGAGAGCATGCACATCAGGGACAGAAGTAGAGGGAGAGAGAGAATCTTAAGCAAGCTTCACAGTCAGCATGGAACCTGAGGTGGGGCTGGATTTCAAGACCTTGAGATCATGACCTGAGCCCAAATCAAGAGTAGGATACTTAATTGACTAAGTCACCCACATGTCCCAGGAACATTCATTTTAAAAGTTAATTCCAAGGAGAGGGGGAAAAAAAGGCACTCTAGATGACGGGAAGATAGTTAAGACAGTTAAGATACAGGAGTATCTTAAGTGGTTTATCAGTGTTCTTTGGGAGTAACTGAGAGATGTTGAGGTATTAGCAGCTATATTCCATGTGCCACAGGCATACTAACCTCAGTAATCTAAAATTGAGAGATGCCTAAACTAGTTTGCAGATTTAGAAAGTAAAATAGACAAACATTTCAAACAGTGGAAGCAAATAGCATGTTACTTTATTAGGATATGAGTTTTTGTTTCTTTTAAATATTCTTTTAGCTGAAGTAATCTTAAGGTATTAGTAGGGAAAGTAGCTGATCAGTTGATTTACTGTTTTATATATGTATTGATATTTACTAAGTTGGTTTGATAAATGATTTTATTTTTTACATGAAAACGTGGAGAAGAAAAGCTTCATTTTATCTAAAGCATGATAGCAGCTTATCAAATATTATATCCTTGTTTTTCTATTACCTCTTTTGCTCTAAAACATTCAGTCACTTCCTTGTTTTCCTACTCTTCAAATGGTAGAATCTACTTTTGTTATTATGGCTGTCAACATCCATTACAATCTGACCTCAGTTTACTAACTTAACTTTTTCCATTCCTCAGTTAGGTAATCTTTTATTCTTTGAAAAAGAAAAGTAAGAAGGAAATAAAGTAAGTAATTTGGAAAAACAAAGCACACTAAAGGTAATCTGTCTCAGGCTCTGTTTTTTGGCAAGTTATCATCTGTGAAGAGATTTGTGTTCTACTAGTCCAAAGACTTTTATTCACCTCTAATTTGTTAGTATTCTTGGTAAACTCTTGTTCACTTTACTTTCTTGCTGTCATTGAATCTGATCAGAATATTCACATTTTTTCTTAAGGTTATGAACAAATCCTAGGACTTAGCAGATTTTGAGTGTTCCCTAATAACATAACTAGAACTCTAGATTCCCAATTCAATTTTCATACTCCCTGCTCTCTTTGGATTTTCACTACCTCCAATAGATCCAAAACTACATCTTAAATTCCTGAAGTTTTTCCGAGAGAGTTCATGAACTCAGGGACTATTGGCCAGATCCTACTCACACATATATTTTGTTTTGTCTACATACTGTCTTAAAATTTTGGAATTAGTTGTATGGCCAACAAATGGATGAAACTGTGGCTATTACTCTCTTGAGATGGAGTGTATACTCTTTTTTGGCCCACAATCCTCACCATCACCAATCTACTTTGCTCACCTACAGTGAGATGGATTCCATTGTCTTATGTTTTGCTAACATCACTTTTTTGTGAAATCATCCTGGACTCTGTTAGCGACTGAGTTTGTGAACCCATATATGTCCCTGATGCAACCACTAGAGTTTCACTTTTAATTTTTTAATGTTAATTTATCTATTTTGAGAGAGAGAGCAAGAGAGAAAGCACACGTGAGTGGGGAATGGATGGAGAGAGAGAGGAAGAGAGAGAATCCCAAGCAGGTTCTGTGTTGTCAGGGCAGAACCAGATGTAGTGGCTCTATCTCACAACAGTGGGATCATGATCTGAGCTGAAATTGAGAGTTGGACACTTACTAACTGAGCCATCTAGGTGCCACTGGAGATTTTGTTTTGTGAATTAAATGACTTCCCCATTTCAAATATAATGTATGTTCTTTATCAATATAGTTAAGTACAATGAAAAATATAAAAATTACTTATAAATTATTTGCAATCCACTCTAATTTTGGTAACCAAGAGTCACTATGTAATATAATCAAAGATTATAAAATAGTGTGTCATGCTGAAAGAACTGGGGAAGATTTCTCAGAGGAAATAAAAATTGAAATGGATTTGAAGAAGGTGTAGGAATTTTCCAGAAAACACTCTTCTCTACAGAGAAAAAAAGCATGTATAATGACGAAAATGCATTAAAGAATTTGTAGCTGGGTCAGTGAGAAGAAATTCAATAGATTTGTTAAGTATAAGGATTTGGGGAAAAAGGAATTGATGCTGTAGTGTGTGGCCAAATTTTGAAAGACAGTATATGACATGCTAAAGATTTTGAAAACCTTTTCTTCAAGACTATAGTGATCTGAAAGACATTTTTTTTTCTCTTTTTTTTTTCTTTTAGAGAGAGAGAGTGATCTAGGGAGAGGGGCAGAGGGAGAAAGAGATAGAATCTTTTTTTAAATGTTTTTATTGATTTCTGAGAGAGGGAGAGACAGTGTGAGCAGGGGACGGTCAGAGAGAGAGGGAAACACAGAATCTGAAACAGGCCCCAGGCTCTGAGCTACCTGTCAGCACAGACCCCGACACGGGGCTCAAACCCACAAACCATGAGATCATGACCTGAGCCGAAGTCGGATGCCTAACCGACTGAGCCACCCAGGCACCCTAAAAGAGAGAATCTTAATCAGGCTCCATGCTCAGGGTGAGCCCAATGAGGGCTCCATCCCACAACCCTGGCATCATGATCTGAACTGAAATCAAGAGTCAGATACTCAACAGACTGAGCCACCTAGGTGCACTGGAAAGAAGTTTTTAAGAGAAGAGACATGATTATATAATAAATTATTTCTATTAAAGATATTCTTGGGAGCATTTGAGAGCACAGTGGAAGCAGGTGGAGGGCAGGGACAGCAATTAGGAGACTATGGAATTAGTCTAGTTGAGAGATGATGAAGCAATTTTAAGTAAATATGGAGTCCAAAAGCTCAGTCAGTTTGAGAGGCGTTTTAGAGGTAGAATTTAAAAGACATGCCAGTTCATGAAAGGCTTGGGAGGAAATGTGTTTTTGAGGAAAACTGCTGTTAATTTTGATAAAGATTATGTGAGGAGGAATAGACTGAGGATGAGAAAGGACAAAAATAGTTGAATATGTCTATTTTAAGACCATGACAAGACATTGAGATGGAAATACCCGGGACCCGAATTAAATGTGAAAAAGTTATTATTATCATTATTGTGTTGTGACTATATAGGATTATGAGATTATTCTAGTTGAGAAAGGTTATTAGCATCACTTAGAGAATATTTTCAAAATAAGCCCCATTGTTTTCCTCTTCTGGAGAGTCTAATATATTTTCTCCTAGGTGAAATTCAAGTATAAGGAATTTTATTCTTATGATTTAGTTTCTAACACTCTTTTTAATAATAGATAATAATCTTGGATGTGTATTGTTTTGTAATGTTATTCAGGATTTTTATCTGATCTTTGTATATTTGTCTTTATCTTGCAATATACATAGAAATAGTGGTTTCAGAAGAGGGATATGCTCTTCAAATTCAAATTTCTATTTTTTTCACGTCAAAATCATCACTCTATAACTTGAATGGTAGATTATCTATATGAAATGGATTCAACCTGACTAAAGCCATTAAAGATATTTTTGAAGAAAAAATAAGCTTTTCATTAATCTAAACCTAAAACCTCCATTTAGATTTTAAATTGTTCTCAATTACTTGCTAATGTAGTCTTGAAGTTAAATTATATATACTTACATTGTCATATTTTGAGGATTGGTAAGCTTTAGTATGTCACACTGACATACATAAATGTTAACTATATTTTATTTGTAGAAAATGGCAATCTAGATTTCAAATGAATGTTTCAAGTGAGTAAATGACAGTGTTTGGAATAAAACTTTAAATTTTAACATCTACCTTCTCATCCAAAAATATACCTGTGTAAGCAAATAGCATTTTCTCCCAAACACCTAAAATCTGTATTTTCCTTGGATGGACATACAGATAGTGAAATGAATATAATCAATCTTTTTTACTAGTTATGTTTTTTTTAGGATGGTATCTTATTTGAGTAGTTTTCAGGATTAACCATTTAACCATGTCACCCTTCCTGGAAGCATTAATGTAAAAGTTTCCACAATACAAAAAGTGATCTTAGTGACAGCATCCATTATGACTTGATTTGGTGAGCAGAAATGAGCCCAGGGTGTTCTCATAGTTTTGTAAAATTGTTCTGATTCTTCTGCTTATGTCAAAAAACAAACCAGAGCTCAATACCATCTGATTGCTCAGGATTAGTGTCTTCTAGAAACTATATTAGGAACTTCTCATTGACTGGTTTTCCAGCTTTTATGTTTAAACAGAATTATTCCTTTCAGGGAAGAATATATTTGCTGATCATTGGCAAATTGCAATTAATGAAATCCCCATGGTTTATTCATTATTTTAACAAATATTTACTGAGCAGTTACTCTACCAGGTAAGTCATTGTTTTGTTAGAGTATTTAAAAGTACCAGTTGCTTTGATAACTTAGGAGAATCAAACTACTGCTTTTGATTTGTCTATAAATGATCTTTTTGAGATTAAGTCCATGATGGAATTGCTGACTATATAACAACTATTTGTTTTTAGTTTCTTGGCTGAATGATAATGAAATCTGGAGCATATGAAGTTAAATTTATATATATGTAATATATATATGTGAAATTTATAAATAATATATATAAATGTACAAAATATATACATTTTATATGTATATTCAAATATATATGTGTATATAACATGTATATATTATTTAATATCTGGTACTGGCTTTGATGAAAGCCTATAATTATTAAATAATAAAAATTGCCAGATTATTTCTAGCTTAATCCCAGTTTGTACGATACACATAATGTATGATTCTAGTCATACTATTTGTCTCTATCTTCCATTTCCCTTTTAATAAGAGAACACTATAAAAACAATGGTTCAGTGAGGAAAAGTTAGTTATTCCTTCTCTGAGCATTCTTGCTTGTAATGCCTTTATCAAGAGTATTTGCTTGGGGCTCCTGGTGACTCAGTCGGTTAAGCATCCAAATTTGCCGCAGCTCATGATCTCGTGGTTCCTGGATTTGAGTCCCACGTCAGACTCTTTGCTGACAGCTCAGAGCCTGGAGCCTGCTTTAGATTCTGTGTCTCCCTTTCTCTCTACCCCTCTTCTGCTCGTGCTCTATGTCACTGTCTCTCAAAAATAAATAAACATTTTTAAAAAAGAGTATTTGCTTTGCAAATATTCCTTTGCTAGAAATTAGTTACAATGATATAAGTGATAATAACATTTTTCATTTACTAAATATGTAATCTGTGCTGGTCACCATGTAAAAACTTTGCACATATTATCTTAAACAAGTAAGCAAATAAAAGCCCAACATGATTCCATTCTTTTCAGGTACACTCATCTTTGGATCCTTATTTTCTCTTGGCTATCCAGTTTTTGGTTACTGTTTGAGATTATATTTCAAGGCTTTCTTAGATTTTTTTTTCCTTTTGCTCTATGTTAAGTGGGAGATTAAAAATAAACAAACCAACAAAAGTCCTTAATAGTGTCCTATATAATTCTTTAGATGAGAATCCCATGCAAGTCCAGAGAGCATCTTTATATATGCAAATCAATTTAATGTTTTCCTTCTCAATCATGTAATAGTGGGCCAGACAGTGATGGTTCCTATTCTCACCTGGCAACATAGTGACTGCACCACTGATGTGCCTTCCTCTTCTCACCTTTTCTCATTTGGGAGGTCTGGCTAGTTTCAGGGGCATTGCTATTTATTCAGCATTGTGTCTAGACTTGGGGATCTTTTGTTCATTCCTGTTTTGAAAAGGAATGTTTGAATGGCTCTGTCTCTCTTAATTATGTGAAAAAAGAAACAGGGCTAATAGTTTTATGGAAACCTCAATCTGTGTTTGAATGAATGTCATAATAAATGCATGTAGCCAAGACCAGTATTGACATACCTTCTAGTTTGGGGGCCTAATAAAAATTTTAATCTTTCTCAGAAAATATGGCATTGCCATATCAATAAATCTTGTCAGATTCCTAAAGAAGAATTCAATATTTATTAAATAGACACAAGAATGGGACTTAGTCTTCTGTATGTTAACTATAAAACCTAATATACTGATGGTACTCAGCCAAGACAAATGTTATTTATTATATGTTCTTAAATAGGCAAAATAGATTATACAGGAACATTAATAATTACTAAATATGACTGAAATTCATTTCTGTTTATCATGGAATGCTGTATCCTCCAAATAACTTTCTCTCAGTATCTAAATTGTAAAAAAAATTAATATTTCCCAATAGTTTTCCTTCAGTCAAATGGCTTGTAGTCTTCTCTGGCTGATGTAAACTAATGATGATCACATTCACACTTAATCCTGTGTGTGTGTGTGTGTGTGTGTGTGACAAGATATTTAAATTGAAGGAAATTAAAATGAAAGTTTGAATTAGCTATCAAGATACAATACAATAGATGTGAAATTAGGAAGTGAGGTAAAAACAATTTGCAATATTGAAAGGAAATATCTCATGACACTTAAACTACTTCACTCAAAGTCACCTATGAGTGAGCAGAGAGGAGAAGGAATGGGATTTTTTTAAAACACAACTGATGCCTTGCTTTGAGTTCCCATCCTGAAGAATGAGATGAGTTTTAACACCTAGCTTGTAGAAAAGTGTCTTTCCAAAGCCTAAATAGAGAGCTAAAGATATCACACCTATAGCTGTGTGCTGGGTTTAGCTTTGTCTAGAAAGCTAAAAGATGAGACTGGGATGACAAAATGCTTTGCAAGTCAAGCCTGGAGAATGCTGCTTTGTTGGGATCAGCACCTATTTGAGAGTTTGTCCAGTCAAAGTATATAGGAATGTGCCTATAGATCTGACATGTGTCATCCAGGAAAGCAAGTATACAGCCATATGGGTTAATATCCAGGTCTTCCTGGAGTGGTGGAAGGACTACTGCAGCCAGAAAAGGCTGGGCGATGAGTGCCTAAAGACTAAGGAGGGAGTAGTACATGGCCACCTGGCATAGAGGTGTGTCTGCTGCAAGACGCTTAGGCAAGTTTATGAAAGCATCACATGGCACACAAAAGTTAATATCCACCAGTGTCAGGGGGTGCAAAGCCAGCTTAAGGTGATATTAGTTTCTCCTCCAACTTGCTACCAGAGTGGGACTGCAGAAGTGGTTGTTCATCTGGGAGAGTAAACTAGGGAAAAAAAATAAAAAGACCATCTCCTTCTGTACTTTTGGCTCTGAAACAGAACAGAGCTAGGGGAGGTAAGATCTTAGGTACAAGTGATTAAAACCTTGAACTGAACTTCTATTTTCTATATTGAGACTTACTGAAATTGTTTGCAACTGCAGAACTATCCACTGCGTAAAAATGAGCTGAATACTCAAGGGGTTGCTCTAGTTTCATCCAGAGACAGGCAATATTACATCCACTGAATACATTTTGAAAGGGAAGAGAAAGGCATAGCTGAAGCAAGCATTGCAAAATCTTGATAAATGCTGAATATGGGTGGTGAGTATAATGAGAGTTTATCATACTTCTGTCTCTACTTTATGTATATTTGAAAGTTTTAAGAAAATATTTTTAAAAGTAAAAGGCTCAGTTAGTTAAATGTCCGACTTCAGCTCAGGTCATGATCACACGGTTTGTGAGTTTGAGACCCTTGTCAGGCTCTTCGGACAGCCTGGAGCCTGGAGCTGGCTTTGTGTTCTGTGTCTCCCTCTCCCTCTGCCCCTCCCCTGCTCACTCTCTCTCTCTCTCTCTGTCTCTCAGTCTCTCTCTCTCTCTCAAAAATAAATAAATGTTAAAAAAAAAAGTAAAAGACTGATAGGAAACAAAAAGATAGATTGCATTTTCATTACCACTTATTGTGTTTGTTAAATACATGGATATAATTACATGTGTATACATTTTTATGCATATGTAAATCCAATTTTTAATTTAAACTTGAAATAGAATCAAATTAACTTTCAACTAGCTTTTTGCTATGGAATGTCAAAAAATAAAAAGTGAAGGTTTTACTTTTATTAGAATCATCAGGCTTTGGTTTACCAAAATTTTGATTAGGCATTTTTTTTTTTTTGAGTCTGTACAACATTGCCAGTATGTGTAATTAATTCACAAATATGTTGAGAGTCTGTTTTTGAAAACCACTTTGTTTTTATTGCAAAGCAAACTTTGAACATGGTATGGATTTTGAGAAACAGAATGTGAAAAACCAAATGGTTTGGTAACAGAAGCAAAGACTAATCCAGATTGGGTTATCCTTCTTAAGAAAGGTGGCATTTTAGTTTAGCAATGAAGATGGGTAGGTTCTCCAAAGACTTAAATGGGCTAGAGTGTATGGCATTACAGATAAACTGCCAGACACATTATACAAATGAAAGCTCTGTGCAAAAATGCTGAGATAGAAAGAGGCAAAGGTGTGTTTGGGAAATGATACATCTGGCTTGATTGGAGTCAGATTTACTGAGAGGAATATGGCTGGAAACAAAGTTGGAGTAAATTTTCACAGGATTTATATGGCTTGGTAAGAAATTTAGACTTTTGTTTTAAAGATACTGAGGAACAGGGGCACCTGGGTGGCTTAGTTGGTTAAGCGTCCGACTTTCGCTTAGGTCATGATCTCGCGGTTCGTGGGTTTGGGCCCCGCGTCGGGCTCTGTGCTGACTGCCAGCTCAGAGCCTGGAGCCTGTTTCAGTCTGTGACTCCCTCTCTCTCTGACCCTCCCCTGCTCACACTGTCTCTCTCTCTCTCTCTCCTAGAAATAAATAAAAATATTAAAAAAAAATAAAATAAAGATACTGAGGAACAGAGAAGTTGATTTGAACATAGGGATAATATTGTCCAGAATACCTTAGACTGGTGGCTTTTAAACAACAGAAATTTATTTCTCACAGTTCTAGAGGCTGGAAGTCCAAGATCAGGGTGCCAGTAGATTAGGTGTCTGATGAGAACCCACTTTCTGGTTCATAGATGGCAATCTTCTCACTCTGTCCTTAGATGGTGGCAGTGGCAAGGAACTGTCTGGACCTACATTATAAAGGCTCCAATCCCATTTATGAGGACTCCACCCTCCTGACCTAATCACTGCAAAGGTCATACCTCTAAATACCATCATATCTGGGATTAGGTTTTAACATGAATTTGGGGATGGGGACATAATCTGTCTGTAGCAGATTTGTTCAATGCAAGATGTTCTTGATATTTAATTAAACCTCAGGTAAAATATATTAGAGACAGATTTCATGAAGAAAATTAGGGCTTATTACATATCTCAAGTGAGAAGTACTGAATGTGGCTGTGGGTAAATAGAATAAATGGATAAGGTAGAAGACACATGTGAATCACAGTACGTTTGTAGATTTTGGGTGAAATGGTTGGAATCAGACTTCCTTCCTTCCTTCTTTCCTTCTTTCCTTCCTTCCTTCATTTCCACTTGCTTGTTTCCTTCCTTCCTTCCTTCCTTCCTTCCTTCCTTCCTTCCTTCCTGTCTTTCTGTCTTTCTTTCTTTCTGTCTTTTTTCTTTCTTTCAGAGAGAGTAAGAGAGAGAGAGAACATGCACACAGAGGAGGGGCAGAGGGAGAGTATCCTGCCATGCTCCATGCCCAGCATGACGCCACAGTGGGACTAGATCTCATGACTCTAGGATCATGACCTGAGCCAAAATCAATAGTTTAAGAGTTGGACCCTCAACTGACTGACCCACCCGGGTGCCCCAGAATCAAACATTATTTAGAAAGAACTAGCTCATTTAAAAATAATCCTCTGCTTTTTGAATGGAATAATTTCTACTTAGTTTCATGGTGAAAAGATGTATAAAAACACTCTAGTATCACTGTAAGGAAATTGATTTTAGCAATATTAACAAATTGAAGTTTCTGTTGAGTCATACAGACTATTTATCTTCTACATTATCTTTGAATTTACTTTTTGATCTGGAAAGATGGAAAGATCCACATTAAATTGTTTCATTTCATTTAGTAGCATAGCTAAGATGGCATTTTTTATTTAGTCCTCCTTCATGAATGAAAATAAATATTGAGGTAATTACTGGGTGAAGTATGGGTATACATTGGCTTATATACATCATATTACACTTGGAAAGCAATGATCAAATAGAAAATATACTACTTAGGGATGAAGTATAAAAATAGGTAGAATTATGTATTTATGCAGCAACAATTTTATTAAGCTATTGTGATATTAATAGAGATTACTAAGCTATTTTAAGATAAGACATTTCTTTAGAGAAAAATGACGAATATACCAACATAGATTTTGGATAATGGAAACTTTAACAGTTTCCTTTTAATTAGAGGCAAACCTAGTAAAGATTGATTAGCTTTGAGAATGTTTGATACTGATGCTTTATTCAGGGCAGCATATCATGTATTTTGTGGAATATGTATGAATAATAATTGATGACCTACAAAGAAACATTTATTTTAATTTATATTTTTCTTTTACATATACATTTACTAATAATCCTATAGGGCTTCTCATTTTGTTTTCATGTGTTAATTTGCTGTTAATCTCATGGCTGTGATGATATATTCATTTTCTGCCAATATGTTCAAAGTATCCAAATTCCAAGGTCATTCAATACAAGGCTCAGTGAATTTGACATCATTGGGGCATCGCTCTAATACTTTTTGATTAGTATGAATGAACTGCAATCAAAGGATACTATGAGATATGAATTGGAAGGATAGAAGATCAGAGTCAAGGGGGATCAATAATGTGGCTTTATAATGGTCCAGGTAAGAGACAACAAAGACCTAATTTTTTTCTAGGGTGGACCATAGTTGTAATCCTAGATGTGGAAATGTGCTTCCTAATATTGTCCTTCTCTTGAAAGTACATCTTACTTTTGCCAGAAAAATTATTATGTAATGAATCTGCAAATAAAAACAGAAAAATAAAGCCACAAAAATAAGCACATTACTAAGTTCTTTGTTGTAGATTTTAGGTTAACTCCCTTCTAACCTCTGTTAAGTTTCAGTGGAAACTCCTTATTGTATAAAGAAATTCTACATGCATGGGTTAAAAAATAGGAATACATAGTTTGGTTGCATTTTTGTTCATTTTAAACTAGCTTAATTTAAAAATTGATAGTAGCACCTACATGTATGTAAATTATGGCAGAAAATTACTTGTATGTACTTCCAGTATTTTTCTAGTATGTATGATTTATGTAATGACTATTTTATTTTAATAAAAGAATCATCTTAATCACATAACAATATTCAGATTTCACCTTAAATTTTGTTTATTACACTTGGATCTCATCTGTGGAATGCTTCCTTTACAGCAGATTCGTATCAATCTTTCCTTCCAGGTGTTTTGCCTACTCTGCTCAGGTGAATTCGGCATATGTGTATCTGCAAGCTAAATAATATAACTACACAGGGCTAGTGTTTTATTATTCTCCTTATGTTTGCAACTTGGAAGTTTCTTGCATATCTAAAGACCATGTTGGGGGAGTGTTATTTTAAGTGCCTATGTCCTTAGGGCCGTTTTTACCTTTGTTCCCTCTTGCCATTGGTTTTGAGTATAGGTCAATGAAGTAAATGAATGAAGAAAAAATACACAGTAGCATATAAAACCCTCTTCTTTTCCTATACTCTGTGGACATATTTTGATACTGAAATAGTGGAATAATTCCAATTCGCTTGATACATATTATTCATTACCATTATTTTATAATTAGCAATTGTGAAATAAATTATATTGATCATTTTATGCTAGAATAGTTAAAAATTAAAATACCCCTTCAAACCTACAATCTGAATTTGAAAGTTAAAATAACGAAGAAACTAAAAAAAATCATTAATTAATTTCTAACTCTTTTGTTTCTGTATTTAAAGACTTTTTAAAATATTTATTTACTCATAAAGCTTTAAATTTTAATTCCATTGTAGTTAAAAAACTGTTCTATTAGTTTCAGGCATATAATAGAGTGAACTCCCCAACACCTATTTCACCCATCCACTCAACCCACCTCCCCTCTGGTAACCATCAGAGGGGATTTGTTCTCTATAGGTAAGAGTCTGTTCTTTGGTTTGTCTCTCTCTCTTTTTTTCCCTTTGTTTTGTTTCCTAACTTCCTCACGTGAGTGAAATCATACGATATTTGTCTTCCTCTGACTAACTTACTTTGCTTAACATTGCACTCTCTAGCTCCATCCATGTTGTTGAAAATGGCAAGATTTCATCCTTTTTATGACTGAATAATATATATGTATATATACACCACATCTTCTTGATCTATCCATCTATCAATGGATACTTGAGCTGCTTCCATAATTTGGCTACTGTAACTAATGCTGCAATATACATAGGGGTGCATATATCATTTTGAATTAGTGTTTTTGTATTCTTTGGGGTAGATACTCAATAGTGGATTGCTAGATCACAGTATAATTTTTTGAAGAACCTCTGTACTGTACTGGTTTGCATTCCTACTAACAAAGCATGGGGGTGTCTTATTCCCCACATTTTTGCCAATTTTTTTTTTTGTTATTTTAGCCATTCTGACAGGTATGAGGTGATATCTGACTAGTTTTGATTTGCATTTCCCTGATGATCAGTGATGTTGAGCATCTTTATGTGTGTCTGCTGGTAATCTGTATGTCTTCTTTGGAAAAAATGTCTATTTATGTTTTCTGCCCATTTTTAATTGGATTATTAGAGTTTTGGGGGTGTTGAATTGTATATATTCTTTGTATATTTTGTATGCTAACCGTTTATCAGATACTTTATTTGCAAATATCTTCTACCATCCTGTAGATTGTTTTTTTAATTTTGTTGATTGTTTCCTTCACTGTGCAGAATCTTTTTATTTTGATGTGATCCCAATGGTTTATTTTTGCTTTTGTTTCCCTTGCCTCAGGAGACCTATGAAATTGAGTCAGCAATCAAAAAACTCCCAACAAACAGACGTCTAAGGATAGACGGCTTCACAGGTGAATTCTAACAAACTTTGTGTGTGTGTGTGTGTGTGTGTGTGTGTGTGTGTATGTATTTATTTATTTTAAGAGAGAGAGAGAGACAGACAGACAGAATCCCAAGCAGGCTCCATACTGTCAGCTCAGAGCCAGATGCAGGGCTTGAATCCACAAACCATGAGATCATGATCCCAGCCAAAACCAGGAGTCAGACACTTACCCACCTTAATGACCCAGTGCCTCTCTAAGAGTTAAGACCTATTCTTCTCAAATTGTTCCAAAAATATAGAAAAGG
Source organism: Crocuta crocuta (assembly GCF_008692635.1). Classification (NCBI taxonomy): domain Eukaryota; kingdom Metazoa; phylum Chordata; class Mammalia; order Carnivora; family Hyaenidae; genus Crocuta; species Crocuta crocuta. The sequence continues at coordinate 1,032,409 of NW_027530190.1, read as the reverse complement.
AAGAAAAACTTTCAAATTCATTTTATGAGGCCTGTATTACCCTGATACCAAAACCAGATAAAAACAATACAAAAAGAGAGAACACCAGCCAACGTCTCTGATAAACATAGATGCAAAAATCTGCAATGGTACTGAAAGAGGGTATTGAGAGAGGGTAACTTGAAATTAGGAGGTAGAAGTGGAGGTGGTAAGAAGTAGTTTAGTTATGGATTTGTCTTAAAGGTAGAGAAAATAGGATTTTCTAAAAAATTGAATATAGGAGTTTGGGTGGGGGCTGAATGCCACAGAGAGAGGAGGTATCATTAAGAATACAAAGGTTTTTAGATGGACAGATGGAGTTTCACATTTACGAGTGAAGATCAGATAACGTGGTTTTGTATTTGTCAAATCAGGGATGTCTATTAGATAACAAGTGAAAATATTAGGTAAGTAGTTAGATATATTGATCTGGAGTACAAAAAGAACTCTAGACGAGGTATAAATTTTGGAGTCATGAGACTGAAAGGAGTAAACCATGAAGTGAGTATGAATAGAAAAGAAAATAGATCTAAGAACTGGGTTGTGAGGCGCTCCAATCTTTAGAATAACAAAAACCCATGCGTGTGGAGGGAGGTGACAGGATCCCATTCACAACTGTTTACTTATATATTGCTTGATTATCACTCCCACTGAAGTGAGAGAGAGGCTCCTTGTCTATCTAGAATATTCTTGGCACAGAATAATTACTCAATAAATATTTGTTAAATAAATAAGAGCCAAATAAATGAGAACATTATGGATTTATGAAAAGTTTTGATAATGTTTTTCATGCAGAATTAAAAGCTAGTCCATAAGGTACCTATTTGAGGTTCATATTGAGAAGCATAGACCTTCCTTATTGGCATAAAGTTACTTATGGCTGCTTAGGGATTAAGTCCTGGTCTTAGTATTTGACCTATTTCCCTCTCACCAGATAATACAGGTTGACTTTTTTCCTTATAGTTATGCTGAAAGCAAAAATAAAAGTCTCACTCACTTATCATCTAAAAAGGTGACCCACATACATACACTCATCATACTGGTCAAGTTATAACCCTGTGATCTAGCCTGCTCAGTCTTTCTCTCTTGTCTCTGTACTAGTATCATCATGGGTTAGGTATTTAACCCAATACGAGGAAATGAGAGGAGTGCCTGAGTGGCTCAGTTGGATGAGCTATTGACTCTTGATTTTGGCTCAAGTCATGATTCCTTTATTGTGGGTCCAGGGATCCTCATTGGGGTCTGTGCTGAGCAGCATGGAGACTGCATGAGATTCTCTCTCTCTCTCTCTCTCTCTATTCCTCCCTCTGCCCTCTCCTCTGTTCATGCTCTTTCTCCAAAATAAAATTTACAAAATAAAAAAGTAAAAAATAAAAGGAGAACTTGGGTGGCTCAGTTGGTTGAGTATCTGACTTCAGCTCAGGTCATGATCTCATAGTTTGTGAGTTTGACCCCTGTACTGGTATCTCTGCTGTCAACCCAGAGCACACTTCAGATTCTTTGCCCCTCTCCCTCTCATTCTCTCTGTCAACAATGAATAAACATTTGTAAAAAATAAGTAAGAGGAGAATAGAGACTCATTCCTGGTTGGTGACGTTATATACAGATTTAGTTTTTGGACTGTTGATTCCAACCAGTTTCTTTTTGAGGGCCATTTTAATGATTTCCACAGAACAGAGAGATGCCTTCCACCTACCACCCTCATAGTCATTGCCAAGGGAGTTAAACCAAGTAAAGGATATTGAGTTCTTGACTAAGGTCACAATGAATGCCTGGATTTGACAGTACCATCACGATTCTGTCAATTTCATAGTGGACTTGGGAGATAACAAAAATATTCTGCTAAAGACCCTTCCTGATTAGTTCCTGTAAGTGTTTGGAACCACTTTCCCTGTTTATTCAGGGCTTGTTTATTCAGATAGTAGGCCAACCTGTGCATTTAGACTGCCAATGCCATGCTGGTGTGTGTGTGTGTGTGTGTGTGTGTGTGTGTGTGTGTGTGTGTGTGTGTGTGTGTGTGTGTGTGTGTGTGTGTGTGTGTGTGTGTGTCTGTCTGTGTCTGTGTGTTGTGTGTCTGTGTGCTTCACAAATATGTATCTGTGTGACATGTAGGACACAGGCCTGTGAGTTCAGGCTTGGATCAAGGAAGATATTCTTTATCTTCCCTGTTTGGGTTTATTCTCTAATTGGTGTTTTTCTAAATACCATTTACTAGGATTATAAGCAATTTCTTAATAATTAGGTGGTTGGCAAAGATTAGAGAGACCTACCCAGTGAAAAATTATCTTTCATTAAGAAAGCAATATATGTTCATTTAAATGTTTCAAATAGTGCACCAAGTGTAGAAATTTGAAACTCTTGTCCACCACTGTTAACAGCTTGGATACTCTCCTTCTAGACTTTGTTTATTTATATATAAATGTTTATATGCATATACTTAAAAAATAAATGCAATATTACTATGGATATCACTCTCTTCTTATGTTTTTTCACTTAAGAAAAGTTCAAGCACTCTTCTATGCCTGTATATGTGAATTAGACACATTCTTTTTAACTATTTTTCATTTACAAATATTCCATTTACAAATAATTATTTACAAAGTTCCACATTTTTAAGTACTTAGGTTATTTCTGTTATTTTAAAATCACAGGTAATATTTTAGTAAATATCTTTGTATTTACACACATGTACAATCATGTTTGAATGATGAATTCCTAAGTGAGGTTGTCTGAAGTGTTGGTGGGAGAGCCCAAAGCACCAAAAATAAGATTTCATTGAAATTTATTATGGAAATAAATATAATGCTGAGGTATTCACTGAGTATAATATGCAATGGATATTTTTGCCTGCCTTTTCCTCATTTTTTGCTATGTTCTAAGACAAAAACTTAGGGTGTTTACTTTCCAGAGCTCTACTTTCATAGTAATAGCTGGCTTTAAATATACTCATGTTCTTTTTTTGCCTAAAAAATAGTGAATGATATATTGACTCATCTAGTCATAGACTGAGGGTCACATGTTGATGCTTTCTAATGTATCTCAGGCATCACCTGTCTTATTTATTGTTGCATTCCCACCATGTGTCTAGCAAAGTGTAGGTGATCACTAAATACAGTAAAACCTTGGATTGTGAGTAACTTGTTCTGCAAATGTTCTACAAGATGAGCAAAAATTTCTGATAAATTTTAACTTGATAAACAAGTGATGTCTTACAATGTGAGTAATACATGATGCCAAATGTCACATGATCACAACTGAGTCAATGGTTCTTCTCTCTCTCTCTCTTTCTCTCTCTCTCACTGCGTGATTGTGGGTGATCATCTCCTATGCTCATATGCTTGGTCTCAGGCTGCAGTGTTTGACAGAAATCAGTGATATTTTAGAAATGTTGGAAGACACCCACAGCTGGCACTACTGTGTTGTTTGTCACTTCAAAGCACCTATGGACAGTCCTTTGCTTTTCCATATAAGATTAAGCTTAGGAATGCTTTGCTTCATTCTAGCTTAGGCTGCCTGCAGATTCAGACCCTTTCCTCTGGTGCTTTATTGCCAGTTAAATACAATATATGACAAAAATTTATTAATACTGTACTGTAGTCAATATCTGTTAGTGATATGAAAGTCATCCTACACAATAACTCTCCTCTCTCCTGTTTCCCTCACACCAGCCACAAAGGTTTTCAAGGTAAGTTCACATCAATTTGTTTATTTTCTTTATATTTTTTTATTTTTCTTATTATTTTGTATTTTATTACAGTATTATAATCATTTTTATATTAATATTTTTGGGTTGTGGAACAAATCATCTGAATTTCAATTATTTATATGGGGAAAATTCTCTTTGATATACAGGTGCTTTGGATGACAAGCATGTTCCGGAACAAATTAGGCTGGCAAACCATAGGTTTACTGTATCTGTTTCTTAACTGAAAGATATAGCAAAGGCAAAAAATTTCCATATGTTGTACATAAATATTTTGTGTTCAGTGAAGCAAGAGTTCTAGAGGCAAGTGAAGTCTAAGTTTTTCCTAGGTTAGGATGTGGAGCAACAAGAAAATTAATAAATATCTAAGGACTTAACAATAGAACCATCATTACTTAGTTCTTTGTCTTCAGTTGACTTGCTTCCAGCTTGAACTTTCAAACCAGTTAAGATTCACTTTAAGGTCTGTGGTCCCATTATACCTTGTGGTCACCTGTGCTCTGAGGCTGCTTATCTTGCCCACAAGAGCAGGGCCCATTGAGTTACATATAGCTTATGAACTCTAGTTGCTACACTGATTCTGTTTTTTATGTCACTGTTCAATGCTGACAGCTATGGTTATCAGCCATGACAGCAGGAGCCAAAGCTCTTTTTTTAGACATTTCTACCAAAAGTTGACAGATAAAAATGTGGTTCAGGCGTCATCACTTTCCTATCTAAATGATAGCAACAAACAAACAACTCCTTACCCTCCAGAGGTTGGAAAAGTTAGCATTCCCTTTTATTTGTTCTTTTATTTCTTCCCATTCAGACATTCATGATAGTGTAAATATTCTTTTTTATTCCTTTAACTTGTGGTAAAGCTGTCAGTAGTGGTTATCATTGATAGCAATGTAGTAAGCTTTTTAAGCATATGTTAAGTATTCATAGCATGGCAACACCTTTATTTTTATGTTTTATTTATTTCTGAGAGAGAGAGAGAGAGAGAGAGAGAGAGTGTGAGTAGGGGAGGGTCAGAGAGAGAGGGAAATACAGAATCCGAAACAGGTTCCAGGCTCTGAGCTGGCAGTCAGCACAGAGCCCAATGTGAGGCTCGAACCCACGAACGGTGAGATCATGACCTGAGCCAAAGTCAGACGCTTAACTGACTGAGCCACCCAGGCGCCCCTCCTTTTTTAAAAACAGAAGTAGGCTATTTGTTGCTTTATATCTTTTCATGGCTATGGAGAAATTATGTCTGGAGGCCATTTTAGAAATTTGCTTCAAACTACACATGGTCATTTCCATATACAGTAAAAGCTTGGTTTGTGAGCATAGTTCGTTTCAGAAACATGCTTGTAATCCAAAGCACTTGTACATCAAAGCAAATTTCAAGAACCATTGGCTCAGTTGTGATCATGTGATGTTTGGCATCCTGTACTACTCATATTGCAAGACATCACTCATTTATCAAATTAAAATTTATTAGAAATGTCTGTTCATATTGAAGGACACTCACAAAACAAGGTACTTACAATCCAAGGTTTTACTGTAATTTTTAACCATTTCATAAAATTTTGGAATTGCAATATTCAAATATATTTATATAGTTTTTCTTATCCCTACCTACACCATCAAACAATGCAAACTTCAGTAATTCTACTGGTTCTTTGGTATAAAAAGTTGTATGCCTCTAAATTTTAAATTGTTATTTACACTTTGACCATTAGTGTCTAGTAGAAAAAATGGAAAGTAGCTTACATGGAGATATAAAATAATGTAGCAGTCAAGCATAAAATCTTAGCAGGTGCTTAAGTTGTTTCTTTGGTCCTGTGAACCAGAGGGCTCAAGTCCCTAAAATCTGCTTAACCTTTTCATAAACCTAGAGTCTCTTTACCAGTTAAGAAGTAGATTGTATATTTATAGCCTTTAGGGTTTCTG
>NW_027530190.1:1025011-1026713 GCF_008692635.1 Crocuta crocuta | reverse complement strand
GTATATATATATATATATATATATATATATATATATAATGGAATACTACTCAACAATGAGAAAGACTGAAATCATGCCATTTGCAACAATGTGGTTGGAACTGGAGGGTATTGTGCTAAGTGAAGTAAGTTAGTCAGAGAAAAACAGATATCATATGTTTTTACTCATATGTGGAACTTGAGAAACTTAACAGAAGACTGTGGGGGAAGGGAAGGGAAAAAATAGTTTCAAGCAGAGAGGAAGGCAAACCATAAGAGACTCTTTAAAATGCAGAGAACAAACCAAGGGTTGATGCAAGGGCAGGAGAGAGGGGAAATGGGTGATAGACAATGAGGAGGGTATGTGTTGGGCTTGAGCACTGGGTGTTGTTATGTAAGTCATGAATCACCAGAATCTAACCTCGAAACCAGGAGCACACTGTTTACATTTTATGTTAGCTAACTTGACAATAACTTATATTAAAAAATAAAAATAGAAAAAGTAATAATAAAATAAAAAAATAAATAAAGTCATAAAGGGGGTAAGAGCAGCAGCCATGGGCAAGAAAAAGATAAATCACAAGAGGTGTTTCCAATATAGGGCCTACTTCATAGTATCCTCATTTTATTAACATTTTATTTTTTAAATGAGTTATAGATGGATTATCTGAGTAGAGCTTGTGGACTTCAGTTGCTACAGTGATTCTATTTCTAACTTTTTTAAACATATTATTAACTTTTGCCAGCACATTATATAATTTGTTTCAGCATTTTAATAAGAGCCATCCAGGCAGGTCTCACCATGGCCTAATTGAAGTTACCAATATGATGTCACTGAAAGTGGAGATGAGAAGAGATGTGTGTAGTAGGCTCTTGTGAGACAGTACGAGCCAGCTTGAGCCCACTGTGTCTGAACCATGTAAATTATACCTAATTTTTACAATAATAACATTTCTGGGACTTCCTGAGTCTTAAAGCAGGCTAGTTTGATTCATGGGCACTAAACCATATGTCTAAGTATGTGCTTATAACAAAGATGATAATTCAGCTACTACATTTTGTATGACTTGGATTTTTTTTTAATGTTTTATTTTATCTTTTAGAGAAAGAGAGAGAGATACAGACAGTATAAGCAGGGGAGGGTCAGAGAGAGAGGGAAACACAGAATCCAAAGACAGACTCCAGGCTCTCAGCTGTCAGCACAGAGTCTGATGCGGGGCTTGAACCCATGAACTCTGAGATCATGACCTGAGCCAAAGTCGGAAGCTCAACCAACTCAGCCACCCAGGCACCCCATGACTGGGATTTTTTAAAGGTAAATGTGTTGATAGGAAATTTACTGCAGGATAATTCAGGAGACAGAAACAATTCTTTTTCATTTTCTTTTTTTTGTTTGTTTGAATATTTATAATAAATTCACATTTTACTTTAAGTTGGATACTTACTGACTGCTAACAACTATTGATGACTTTGTTTTTTCTTTGAAGACATTTTGGTCTAAGCCAATGACACGTTAAATCCCTATATTCTCTTTAATTTTAATTCATTAAAATACTTATTTAGGGGCGACTGGGTGGCTCTGTTGGTTGAGTGGCCAACTTCAGCTCAGGTCATGAACTCAGGGTTTGTAGTTCTGAGCCCTGAGTAGGGCTTGCTGTTGTCAGTGTGGAGTCCGCTTTGGATCCTCTGTCCACCCCCTCCCCCCCACCCCCCGTCCCTCTTGC